>NC_085017.1:16043201-16045701 GCF_963854185.1 Sardina pilchardus
GCCTGCTCGAGGGACAATTACCATTCTTCAGGGGCGTTTGGTTTCCATCACCTCCAGCCAAAGACTACAAGACCACAGGGGCCGTGGGTAAACAAACACACACACACACACACACACACACGCCCCTATCGTCCGTCCCTGGAGGAATCACAGAAATAACACGGCACATGTGTGTTAAGAGAGAGAGAGTGTGTGTGTGGTGTATACGTGGGTGTGGAGGTTGGATGTTAGGGAGGGTTTTTTGGAAAACTGAAAGAGGGAGTAAGAACGAGTGGAAGGAGAGGATGGCTTCTCTTGGCTGTGTCAGTCCCTGGATTACATGCACCGAATAACAGCGCAGTGTGTGTGTGTGTGTGTGTGTGTGTGTGTGTGTGTGTGTGTGTGTGTGTGTGTGTGTGTGTGTGTGTGTGTGTGTGTGTGTGTGTGTGTGTGTGTGTGTGTGTGTGTGTGTGTGTGTGTGTGTGTGTGTGTTCATGAGCGTGCGTGTGATTACATGCATATTTTAAGGATTTAATCAAGTGCCCACAGAAGGATGGGGTGGAGTGTGTTTAAGACACAGTGTCTCCTCAGACACACTTAATCTGCTCCAATCTCAGTAAGTGTCTCACACACACACAGGGACAGACACACACACACACATACAGACAGACACACACATAGACACACATAGACACACACACATGCTAACACATACACGCAGAGCCTGCACCGACCCACAGAAATGCACCACAAACACACCCGCCTACAAACTCACATATACAAAGGCACACACAAACACACTCACAGACACAGAGAGCAATCACTCACATATACACACACGCACACACACAAACACAAACACAGTCGCACATACACACAGAGCCCCCACCCACTCAAAGACACACACACACACACACACACACACACACACACACACACACACACACACACACACGGTTGTGTGGCCGTCCTCAGCTGATTAAAGAACAGTAGCTGTGGTGGTGTCAGTCTCATAAACCATCAGCAGTAATGTGAATTACCTGCCAGCCGCGCACAGGTGATAGATTTCTTTTACGTGTTCATCTCGCTGAAAGGCAAGGCATTTCATCTCTCTCTCTCTCCCCTCCCTCTCTTCCTCCCTCCCTCCCTCCCTCCCTCCCTCTTTCTCCGACTCTCTCCTTTTCTTTCTCGTTCTCTGTTTCTTTCTTTCTTCCCCCCACCCCGAGTCATTTCATCAGGGAAGATGAATCACACTCACACCCCCTCCGCGCTCTATCACTCTCCCCTCTTCCTTCCACTTTCTGCCTTTTCTTTGCCTCTATCCCTCCCTCCCTCTCTCTCTCTCTTTCTTTGACTTTTCCCCCTCCCTTCTCCATCCCTCGCTTCACTACCCCCCCCCCCCCCTCCTGGCACAACCGTTGGCAGTCCTCAGTGAACTAACCATTCATTAAAACTCCTTTCTCCTCTGCGCTCTGCAGCTCACAGCCGAGAAAAGTTTGGAAAAGAGGGAGAGAGGAAGAAAAAAAAGAACGAAGTCAGGGCTGTTTCAGCGACTGAGGGAATGAGGGAAGACTTTGTGTGTGTGTGTGTGTGTGTGTGTGTGTGTGTGTGTGTCCACATGGGTATTTGCTGAGCGAGGCAGACACTGTCCGCTGGTTTAGTGTCTGATGATGAGTAGAGGACCGTTACGGCTCAGAGAGTCTGAGACTGATTTTAAGTGTGTGTGTGTGTGTCTCTGTCTGTGCATGTCTGATCGTTCGAGGTCTATGTGTATGTTTGTGTCTGTGTCTATGTGTGTCTATGTATCATCTGTATGCTAATACGTTTGAAGTGAGGGTATGTGATGTGTGTATTTTCTGGAGTGTGTGTGCGAGTGTGTGTGTGTGTGTGTGTGTGTGTGTGTGTGTGTGTGTGTGTGTGTGTGTGTGTGTGAAAACCTGAACACCAGAGGAGAGATGAAAGGAACAAGGAAGGGAATTAGAGAGAAAGAACCAGGGGAACATTAAGGGAACAAAGACACATGAGCAAAGCCAGCTCCATCTACAGAAGACTAGATGAAGGGAACAGAGAGGAATGACGGCGGAAGAGAGAAATGAGGAGCAAAAACGAGATTGGGGGGAAGGAGGGAAGAGCTCGAGAGGCGAAATGAGAAGAACTCCTTTCTCAAAATGGAGACCATCACACTAAGGGTGATATTTAGTGATGTGGACAGGACCACTGCTTTGTTTTCATGGAATAACAATAATTGATGCCATTCTAACAGTTCCCCCTGGTCAGTTTTAGTTCCGGTCAGCGATTTGATATTCCCAATGCAAGTGTACTGTACGTTCAGTGTAAGAAACGAAATGTAATGGACATCCGTTCCAAGAGGGTTTTGGTGAATAACGCTGTTTGGAGGATGTGAGCAGCACAGCTCCAGTTTTTGAAATTCAGAGGACCCACACGGTGGTCTTTTATTTGCCTGTGTGAGGAGGAGGTGCAAATGTGTGTGTGTGTGTGTGTGTGTGTGTGTTTTTGTATG
>NC_085017.1:16065701-16140701 GCF_963854185.1 Sardina pilchardus
CTCGTATGCTCTTAGATAATCATTATATGGAACAGCGAGAAGCCACCTCCACATCGAAGCAAATGGCCCCCCATGCCAGTGGCTCTTATCGTCACAGATGGCAGAAGGAAGGTGAGTGTGCCCGTCTGCCCGTCTGCCGGGCGGAAGCTGAGCATTACGGCTCGGCGGTTGGCGTCTCTCAACTTGACATTTAAGGCACTCCGAAGTGACGGCCGCAATATTCAGTGCAATCTTCTTTTTTCATCCTCCCCATCACCGTCAACATTCCTCCATCTGTCTTTATTGCATTCTTTCTTTCTTTCTTTCTTTCTATCTTTCTTTCTTTCTGTCTGTCTTTATTTCTAACCCCTGCAGACTTCTAGCCGCTTCCTGCCCCAAGTTGCCATAGAGACAGAGGCGGTGCTTAGTCTGGATGAAGATACCGTGCTGCTCACGAGCGAGGTCTGACAGTTTAATCTCCCAAACACACACCATTAATTACCTGCAAATTACCACATAAGCTACAATTATTATCTGTGAAAACAGCAATGAATTAAAACAAATTAGCTTCCTCTCATAAAATATATTAATTTGATTTTATCAGGTAAAGCAACTTTTCCATTAAAACGTTTTTTTTTTTTTTTCAGGTTAACTTCGCCTTCCATGTCTGGCGCAATTTCCCAGAGAGGATTGTGGGATACCCTCCCAGAAGCCACTTCTGGGATCCAGTGAAACAGGTGTGGGGTTACACCTCCAAATGGACCAATGAGTATTCCATCGTCCTGACAGGAGCTGCCTTTTACCACAGGTAATGCCCTCACCTCAACGCCTGCACTGGGTCTCCTTACTAACACTGAAGCCTAGAGTTAGCCCTACCTATAATAAGCCACCCGCAACAGACATCAAGCTATTAATGTGATTTAATGTGATTTCCTGAGTGCAGACATACTCTCTAGCAAGGCTATTTCATTGCTTTATTCATTGCTGCATTCTCAATGATGATACAAATGCATTGTAAGTTATATTGAAAATAAAATAAAATTGCTTCGACTGGATAATAATCCAGTGTGTCTGTTACTTTATAACATCTTGCTTCTTTTTTATCTGCAGTAGTAAAACTCCTATCTGTGCTTTATGGCTCTCTTTGATAGTCAAAAAGTGAGCATCCAGTTTCCTCCCAGTCTCTCTGTAATGCCACATCTCTCTCTCTCTCTCTCTCTCTCTCTCTCCTATCAGGTATTACAATCACCTGTTCTCCTATTACCTGCCTCATTCGCTGCGAGCGCTTGTCGACCGCACGTCCAACTGCGAGGACATCCTCATGAACTTCCTGGTCTCATCCGTCACTCACCTGCCGCCCATCAAAGTGGCCCAGAGGAAGCAATACAAAGAGCTGCCCAGTCCACAGGTGAGACAGCAGCCAGCACCGATAGCATCTCTGTCCACTCACCACGTGACTGTTGGAACTGGTGTCTGTCTGCGGCAGAGCCAGACCAGCTAATCCCGTCTTGGGGGAATGCTGCATTGACCTGTTACATTTGCATTATGTTCAGTCATTCTGTAGACGTATGCATCCAAATTGAATTACTCGTGTTATTGTATAGAACTATGTACAATTAAGCCCAAAACACTCATGCCAAATGTATAATGCATTTTTATCTGACTGTTTCTTCTGCCTGGAAATGGCATAAGCACGAGACATAAGACAAAACAATGTGTTATGGGAAAAAAATGTTTTTCTTGATCAAATATTATATTGAAGCAATTGAATTTGGCATGTGTATGAGTAATTATGGGTTCAGCTATATATTTTAGCAGTGAGTGTGCTGATGTGGAATCAACATCATTATAATGGTACGCGAACACACTTGTCTGTGTTGTTCTATTTCCAGAAATGTTTATTTGTTTATATTTAGAGCAATCACTCGTTTGTTTCATGTTTTAGAACTGGGTTAGCGTGATGTGTTTGAAAGCATCACACTACCACTGAAGTTTTTTGGAGACTTTGACACTTGAAGTGCCCTCATCTGATCTCCTGGTTCTCTTCCTCTTTCTCTCGGTCCTGGGCAGGGAACGAAGATGGCACCGTGGGCGAACCCCGAGCACTTTACCCAGAGGCAGGAGTGTGTGAACGCGTTCGCCAGCTGGTTCGGTTACATGCCTCTGGTGCACTCCCAGTTCCGCCTGGACCCGGTGCTCTTCAAGGACCACGTGTCCGTCCTTCGCAAGAAGTACAAAGACCTGGAACGTGCCTGAGATGGATGCCTGGACAGACTTTTGGTTGACGAGAGAGAGAGACGGGTAGAGAGACAGACAGATGGGTGGGGGTGGACAGACATGGTGGAGAGAGAGAGAGATGTGAGAACCCCCCGAGGCAGGGAAAATAGGTGGTGGAGACGAAGAGTCCTCCTCCGCTGGATCGGGACGAATCAGGGGACCAGAACTGCCTTGGGTGGACCGACGGAACCACCCCCACTGGAGTCTGTCAAGCCTCGGGATTGGAGGAGAGGAGGGGGGCAGGGTCACCCCCTCTTTCTCTGGGGCGGCACATTGGTGCTCCGTCCTTGACGGACAGAAGTGAAGGCGGAAGAATCATGCAGGGCTGCGAATGCCCAGATCAGTCCTGCTGCTACTTTGAACTGAAGGAAAAACAAAAACAGTGGTATGAAACGAAATGTTCATACCGACACCAGATGGACTGGTGCAACGAACTCAAAACAACAAAAAAGGAGATGAAAGTGGATTCGTAAAGCGATGGGCGATTTCACCTGCGGTGGTTGTAATTGCTAAGACCAATAAAACATTTCCTAAGTGCATCTTTGTCATCCCACCCGAGTTGGTGTCTCTTTTGCTTTCCTTGATTTGATGACTGCAAGATAACTGCCAGATTACCATCACAAATATTCAGTGAGGGAACAAAACTCAAATGAGTCACGCATGCATAAGATCACCCAAATAGTCATTCTAATGTTGCAAACACAAAAAGCAATAGTGTGGAGATACCCATTTGCAGTTTATTTAGTAAAAAAGTAAAAAAAAAGAAAATGTCATTGTTCAGTTTGTCTGTTCATTCAGTGCTTATCATACAAAATATTTTGTTCTGACTAACGACTCATACAGGATTTTTTACTCAAAGTAAACTGGGGAAAAGAGGGTCACATGTCTGTAGCACCTTATACTAGTAATGTAGTCATATCATACACATTCACTCTCTACCCACACACACACAAACAGAAAATCTTTTTTTTAAGTATTTCACAGGCACCTGAGAAAATAGCTGCCATGTTGAGCATGCAGGAAGACGATTCACGCATTACCACCAAGATAATTTGGATCCAACATCTTCTCTGGGTCATTTAAGGCCTTCACTTCTTTGGGACACATTCTGGCTATGTGATAACTCATGATAACTTGTGATAAACTGAATTGTTCTACACATTCAGAACTATGACTAGAAGGTGAACCTGTACAGCCCAACAGTATGAAAAACAAAAAAAAAGAGAAAAATAAAACACAGATTACACATTGCACAAATTAATACAGAAACTAAAGTATAGGAGAAAAGCCACCAGGAGTGCACTAGAGTACTGTAGGGTCCTGCAAGCCGCAGTAGGGCCAAGGCTTTTGAACCGTAGAGTTCTGGGCCACAGACCAACACAGATGGGCTGCCATTAGGTCAGCTGGCACGGTGGTCAGATGGACGGATCACTGGAGCTGGATGGGGTGGACCGGATCAACGGAGCGTTAGCATGGCGTTGACGTCCCACAAGAGATTCCTCAGCTGGTCCATCAGAACCTTCATCTCCTGGTTCTTCTGCTTCACCTTCTGCATATGGTAACGGAAGAACACAGAGTGAAGGGGGGTGGTCTGAGTAATTCCTCAGATGAAAGATCACAGATAACTGCTGCTGTCTATATAAAAGGGTTAAGGTATAACTCTGCCCGAAAATTAACACATAAAACCGCCCCACATTCCAATGCATGTTCGCCTGTAGTTGAATTCCACTCTGGACTTTGAAAGAGTGACCGACTGTTAAGCTATATTCAAATAGATACGCAGCACCAACCTCCAGCATCTCCCTTTTCTCCTGGCCCACTGCCGGACTACAAGGCTCCACGGCCACAGAAGCGGTCTCTTCACCAACATATGGCACCAACTGCAACAGGAGCGTTAGGGTATTATAGGAGACATTTTGAAAGCATAGGCAGTTTATTAAAAAGCATCAGTGTCAATTACTGAACATAAAGGTAAATGGTAGCCACATATCAATTATAGATTTATAGAAGAATTATAGATCAAGAGATGTGGAAGCCACAGATCTACCTACAATAATGCTTAACCATCACAGCATAGCAGGGATTACAGTTTGCATCACATCAGACAATGAAGTGTCTTCAACATACATATTATGTGTAAATTGTAGTTATTCAACTATTACCATGTTGACTACTTTTTGTACATTTTGGTTTATTAGTATCTATTCTGCTTCTACTCAGTTTATCTCCCCTCCAATAAAACGAGCTGCACCCACCTCTCCAGGTGCTTCCTGCAAGTCCGTAGTCATCTCCACGCAGCGCTCATACAACAGTCGCAGCTTGCGGAACAGCAGGGTTAGCTGTCGCAGGTGTTCCTGCAGTTTGCCAAAACGGTCTTGATAGGCTGCTTGACTTTGAGTGACTCCGTTCGGCAGCTAGGCGGGCAGAGGACGGGGAAAGTGCATCAGATAGCCTGCGTGTAGACAAGTTAGCCAACAATAGGGTATTGCTATTGTTCACTTACTTGAGTGGCCCTTGCCAGCTGAAAGACCTCCATGGTGCGACTAACAATGTCCTGGACGGTTTCTTGGCCAATTCTACACAAATACACAGGAGAGATTTCTCGCAAAGCACCTTGAGGCGGCATGGGGGCTTGCTGACCAGTACCTGAAGCCGGATGCATGTGAGGTTGTTGTTGTTGTTGTTGCTGCTGCTGGGAGGGCATATTGGCCAGAGTAGGGCCCTTCTGGGGCATAGAGGCAGCCATCTGTTGGCAAAAGACGGACAACGTAGCCTGTTTCACAACAGTGATATCGGGTACTGCAAGCCTTCGTTAAGTGCAGCTAACGTTAGTGTTACCGTTAAGGACAACAATGAAGCAATGCAACAATGAAGTGCGACATTGTAACGTTCACGTTAAAGTTGAACGATACAGTGCAATGCTACAATCTATCTATGTATAGAGCTATTGTTTAACATAGTGGATATCTAATAGCTAATATTCTGACTAGGCCTACTATTAGTGTTACTGTTCTTGTCAAGGAACAAGGGCTTTGAAACTCAAACAAGTTATCGGCGTGATATTAGCTAACGCTAACGTTAGCTATCTAAAGTTGAATGAATGAAGTTCACGTTAATGGAAAAATACCGATTCCAGTAACTCACGTGACCTTGTCGGAGTTGGTTTCGTCTTAACGCCACAACTTCATGTAGCAGGTCTTTTAAAATGTAGGTCCTGTATTGAGACACTTCACATGAAATGCCATTATTACAGTCTCATATTTGCTAACACTGTTTTCAAACAGAGGTGAAAGTGTAGTGAGTTTCTGACGTAACTTCCTCTTTCAGCTTAAAGGCGTCTCACTCGTACTCTCCACCAGGGGGCGATCCATTCACAGAATGGGCTGAGCCGTATAGATAGGTCGCCAACAGATAAACCCAATCCATCCTAGTGCCCTCCACTGTCGACTTCAAGGCAGCCCTGCCTTGAAAGGCACTAAGGCTAGAGTTAGGGTTAGGTATGGCAGTGCTGCCTTGAAATCGATGATTGGGGCCACACTTCTTTTTTCAAAGTGGCCGCACATTGAACAACCAAGGCGGATTTGATGAAAGGACTCAAAGCTGCCACCTTTGCCCAGATAAGGAGATCCGGGTACCATCTTTGCCTATAAGGATCTGGATCTCCTTATATGGGCAAAGATGGCAGCTTTGGGTTCTTTTTGTAGGCAAAGATCACTGACAAGCCAGGGTTGGGCATGTCATTGTTTGCATATTGATATAAGAAAGTTATAAGGAAATCATAAAGGCAACAAGGACAAGGAGGTGGTGGAGTTTTTTTGTTTTTTTTTATCAGCCTACGCCACACTCACTAGCCTATCATTTGAAACTGGCTAAACAGTGCTGGCCTATATTTACTTTGCCTTTATAGAATCTATATAGTGAGTTTTCAATGATTCGTTCTCCTTTACCTAAGCATAACATGAACTGCCTATACTGTACTATCTTGCTATTTAAACGCCACTCTGCTTGGAGGCTGGCCCTGCCCACCCAGATCTTCTTTCAGGGAGATCAAGCCTGGCAACCCATAGTTCATAACCGTTTCCCTCAGACAAGAACAATGTCAGGCCAATCAGCAAGGAGAGGGGAAAACTAATTTGAAACTTATTGTGATAAACAGAAGCAGCAACACTTGCAAATAAAAAAAATCAGACATGTATTTACAGCAAAGGTAGACCCACAAAAGCCTACATTGTTTCCTGACTGTTGATACTGTTTATTGTCAGTTTAGGTGATGTATAGGAAGTAATATTAGGAATCTCTGATCAATGTGATTGGTAAGGCTGGACCAATGATTTCAAAGTTAGAGACTGTTGCGATGCAAGTGTTGCAAACGTTTCCCAATCGAGAGTTCGGCCAGGGCCTGGGTAGGTGGCTATAGGCTACAGTTAATTTATCTTGACATGGAAATGTCAAGCAGGTCATTATTCTTTCATTGTCAAACTATCATTATCCGTAATATTCAATCAGTTTGGCGCAAACGAGGCTAGAGTCAGTGGATTCATTTATCAGAAGTGCAGCAAGGTCAGGCAAAATGGGAATTGTGAGAACCATTTAGATTCTGTTGACTACCGTAAGCCCTGAATGTTGTCAGCTGCCTGTTTTTCAACCCCTGTCCTCCGCTGTACATTGGGAAGTTCTTTGCCTCCACCTCATCCCGTGGCCGTTATCCCTTACTTAGTAGCCACATACCAGCCAATCAGAAGAGAGTATTTCTTCCCTTAAACAGAAAATACAACCACAACACAACGAACGAACTCTGTCACACTGACTGTCTAATCTGTAGATACAATATATATGTCTCATATCTATACATGCAAGGGGCTCTGAACCCTCTAACCTTTGAGACATAATTTACAGCTGAAGAAGCTATCAGGCTCTTTCCTATCCACTCATTACCCATGCAAAATCTCTCCCTGAGCTCTTCAAAGCTGCATTTGCATTGGGACAGTATTTCCTCCCACACATTGCCAATGCTGCACCTTTGTGATTCGTAAGCATCAGATAACGCCGTTGGCAGCTTTAAATGAAATTACATGTAAAACCAAATGAATTGATTCGTGTCTTCATGCAGAGGGAATACTGAGGAGGGTGTTTCAAGAAGGGGTGTTTTTCAAAATGCCATTTCAGTGCGGTTATAGTGCACTTAAGAATAAGGTGAGGCAGTGATTAAATGCACCTACAGTATAACACTGCAAATAGCACATTTTTTACAACCATTTCTCGGTAGTCAGTTTTCCAGGTGAGTCAGTTATAAGTGAATGATTTAAAAAGATATTTCTAGATAGTTATAAAGTTGATGCCATGATGAGGTCATCCCTCTTTTCAGAGGATGCCTGGCTAAAGCATTGAGGGTTCATCTGATTTGATGGACATGCTGTTCCTCTGTGGGAATCAAATGGATGATAACTTTCCTGCCGCCCCTGTCCTTATGGTTGCAGTAACTCTAAAGCTGCTGAAATGCACTGATCAATCTGAAGTTACCCTACTGGATTGTATGTTTCTTACTTAGTCTGAATGTAATTGATAGATCCTCTGTATGTCACCATCAGTAATGCTGGAAATGGCTATTAGGGAGTGGATTTGGGACATTAGTTTTTGGGAGATTTGGGGCAAAAGTACTGTTTTCCGTCACCAAGCTACATTTTACACTAACGTATTCATAGAGTGGACCAGATCAAGTTCAATTTCATGCAGTCCTACTCTCACAGTGCCCTACAGTAGGCATTAAGGCATTAGCTACTGAGCCAGTCAGTGGCTTATCTCTGCAATAAAAGGGTTCTGTTCCAGGAACTATGCAGGGTGATAAAACGCAAGATAAGTCACCTCTCACAAAGCTTCCATTTCATCCACGTGCGTGTCTGTTCTGGAGCCAGTACAATATGTTACGGGGGGAAAAAAAGAGAAATCCACTATTTCCCTGTTGGTGTCACAATTTGTCCTTGAAGCTGCATGGTCCAGACTAGAAGTCCAAGAGGAAATACAATTGGCCTCTGTCCATCATTTATCAACTAGAAATGCAATTCCAAGGAATTACCAGTGCATGAAAATGCAAAAAAATGTAGATATGGCTACTAAGGTGTAGCTAGGGTAAACATGGTGGTTGCATAGTTTAAAGAGAGTTGATAGTGTTAAGGTAGACATTTTAAAGCTTAAACATTCCTGTTCTAACTTAACTAATAATTTCTAACAGGTATTCTAAAATGTTAACTATGCTAACAATGCTAACCAGGTTGATAAGTTAACTTAGCTGATAATTTCTAGCAGTAATGCTAAAAATGCTAACTATGCTAACATTGCTAACTATGTTAACAATGCTAACCAGGTTGATTAGCTAACTTAGCTAATCATTTTAGCAGTTGTGCTAAACATGCTAACTATGCTAACAATGTTAACTATGCTAACAATGCTAACCAGGTTGATTAGCTAACTTAGCTAATCATTTTTAGCAGTTATGCTAAAAATGCTAACAATGCTAACCATGCTAACAATGCTAACTTGCTAGTGAGGACTTTTATTTTGAAACAGTAGTTGCTAGGGTATCCATGGTGCCCACTATCAGGAATAAAGAAGTTACGAAAGTATAATCATGTTGGTTCCTATGGAAACTGTCAAAAACGCTTAATTTTAATGGTTGCTATGTTGGTTGCTAGGTACATGGAGGTTTCATGTAGTTGAATGGAAGCATAGTTGATGATAACTGACAGTTGGAATCGTTGAACAGTTCAATAGATGAGTAGTTTCAATGGTTAAATGATTTAATAGTGTATTATTGCAGCGAGGACTTTTATTTTGAAACAGTTGTGGACAGAGGAAACAGTTAACAGGATATGTAGTCTTCACAGAGAGATTGTCTGCTTAATAGCCTGAGAGAGAGAGGGCTGCTGCAGGTGGGGCTGGCCACCTGGCATAAGATTCTAATTGCTCAACGACCCGATTGTGATGTCATAGAGGCCAATGTTAAGTCTATGGGGTAATTTTTAATAGTTTTTAATTTATAGTTTAAAAAGTATAAAAGTTACAAAGTTGAAAAATTATAGCAACCCGATCCATTAGAAGACCTACGTTACAGAGTTTGAATGAAGTTTCTAAGTTAAACGGTTGAAGAGGAATTGCGGGCAGAAAAAGTGGTAAGCAGAATAATAACTAGATGCCGGGGAATTTTTAAGACATAATGGACATTAAGGCTACATTCACTTTAGAAATGAATCACCGTTAAATAACCTACCTTGGATGTGGTATTAAAGTCCTGAGGGTAACGACAAATTCGCCAACAGCAAAGCAGTACCGCACAGTCGGAAGACCAGAGTGCATTGAATGAGGAATTCTTGAAATGTGGCGGGAATGACTGAAAGGTTTCACGTGAACATGCTGGCAGCTGAATGGCTAATTAGGCCTACCAATGAAATACCTTAACAATTAAATTAATCAAACCACATCAGCACAATGGTGTAGTGTTTCTTGAGTTGTGAGAACATTCCGTTGCAGAAGTATATCAACATAAAACAACAAATTAATGTTGATGAAATATTAGACTTTGCAATAACATGGCTACAATAAATCCTGGATTACAAATAGACATAAAAATAGGCATATTAATCAAAGGCAAATCAAATTTGAGGAGTCAAGCACTCTGCACATTGGTACAGATGCGAGTAAATTATTGTAATGTTTGCTTGTTGCTAGAGTTATAGGTTATAGCGATGGTTGTTAGGGTATTGCTAGGTAAGCAGCATCATGCATTATGTTATGTTGGGTAAAATGGTATAATCACATGGTAAATAATTTATTTCTAATCTCTAATGTACAAATCTAAGCAAAATAATGTCACACAAATTACATGTCAAGAGATTCAACAGCCATTTACCATCCGCCATCTTTTTTACTTATCAGAGCTGTTTCAGATGTTGCCGCAAAGGATTATGGGTAGGAGAGAGCATGGAGTATGCATCGATGTTGCCTTATTACTCGGGAAATCTAAGATATATAAGATAATTGTTTTTTGGTTTCAAACTGCACTTGCTGTCTTGTTCTCCAGTTAGATATCTTAGAAGGCAGCAGTTTTTACCGTTTTGAACAGAGCCAAGGTAATGATGTTGGTTGCCAGAATGTTGCTAGGGTAGTTGTGGTGGTTGCTATAGCAACTCAAATGGTTGCTGGACTGTTTGCTAGAGTAATCATGTAAGTCGCTATGTTGGTTACTAGGTTGTCATCATGAAAGTGGTTGATGGGTTGTTGATAGGGTACTTGAGGTGGTTGGTGGGCTGTTGCTAGGTTAGCTGTTGTGGTTGCTATGCTAGTTACTAGCATCTGGCAGTTGTAATGGCTGAACAGGTAAATACAAATAATAGTAATAATAGAATTATTGTAGTGAGGACTTTTATTTTGAAACAGTTGTGGGCAGAGGACACAGTTGATGGGACCCATAGTTAATGACAACTATCAGATGGAATGTTGAACAGTTAAATTGTAGGATAGTTTCAATTGTTAGATTATTTAATAGTGAATTACTGTAGTAAGGACTTTTACTTTGAAACAGTTGTTGGAAGAGGAAAGAGTTGGCGGGAGTCATAGTTGATGACAACAGGCAGTTAAAATGGCTGAATAGTTAATTAATTGAGTAGTTTAAATGTTTCATTATTTAATAGTGAATAATTGTAGTGAGGACTTTTATTTTGAAACAGTTGTGGGTAGAGGAAACAGTTGGCAGGAGTCATAGTTGATGACAACTGGCAGATAGAATGGCTGAACAGTTAAACAGTTGGATAGTTTAAATTGTTGAATTATTTAGAAGGAAATTATTGTAGTGAGGACTTTTATTTTGAAACAGTTGTGGGTAGTGGAAACAGTGGGAGTCATAGTTCATGACAACTGGCAGTTGTAATGGCTGAACAGTTGAATTTTTGGATAGTTTAAATAGTAATATGATTTAATATGAATGATTGTACTGAGGACTTTTATTTTGAAACAGTTGTGGGCAGAGGAAACAGTTGGTGGGAGTCATAGTTGATGGCAACTGAGAGTTGGAATGGCCAAACAATTAAATAGTTGAGTAGTTTAAATAGTTACAGTATGTGATAGTAAATTATTGTAGTGAGGACTTTTATTTTGATACAGTTGTGGGCAGAGGAAACAGTGGAACAGGATAAGTAGTCTCAGCTAGATTGTATGTAAAGCCTGAGACAGAGAGTTGCTGCAGGTGGACTAGCCACCTGGGATAAGATTCTAATTGTTTAACAACCTGATTGTGATGTCATAGAGGCCAATGTTAAGTCTATGGGGAAATTTTGAATAGTTTTTATTTTATAGTTTAAAAAGTATAAAAGTTACAAAGTTGAAAAAAACATAGCAGCATTCTCCTATTGAAGACCTACGTTACAACGTTTGAATGAAGTTTCTAAGTTAAACGGTTCAAGCTGAATAGAAAAAATGAAATTGGTAAGCGGAATAATAATAATAAGAAGTCTTGGAAGAACAGTACAGTGCATTTTCATGCACTGTAATAACAGAGCCCAATCAAAAGACCTCTGATTTCCCCTGAGTCTTTTTCTCTCACTTCAAAATTATATATTTTTAGGAACATATAACAACTAGGGATGCACTATTGATTATATGATATCGGTACAACATCGGTATCGGCAGGCAGATAATGGCACAAGAATTGCATTATTGACATCTGCAAATATGAACATTTCTGCATATATTCCTGGCAGACAAATCAGTGTCACGAGAGAAAATGGTTCATTCCTGTACAGGAGAGACCCTTCAATAGCATTCTGCAAATTCTGCTAACAGGTTCATCTGGGTTCATCCAGGCTAATCCTTAAAGAAACACCATAGTGATGTTTATGCCCTTCTGCCCCGTGACATCAATAGTCATCATCACTTAGCGGTGAGACAGTATAGGGGGAAAAATTGGTCATGTTCCTCAAAAACATGACCTACTGTGATATCATGCATTTGGGCCACTCACTGACAAGGTGAGGGACTTTATTCTCCATTTTATGAGTCAATGTATTGCTATGAAGCCTTTATTTTAAGGTAAAATAACTGCATTGTTCTTCTTTAAAGGAAATAAACAAGATGTGTATCTGTAGTAGCACTGAGTTTGTTCAATATAATGCATCCCTAGAAAATATAAACACATTCAGATGCTTGGTTAGTTGAGATCTTTCAATGGGATGCTGTTTTGAAATTATTTCAGATTTTAGATTATTTAGATTTTTATTCATGCATCTTCCGCCACAAAATAGCCTTGTCGTCTCCCATTGCCAAGTAACACCTACTTGTCTATCCGTCTTCAATTGATCATTCACCTTACCTTCTACACTGTTTTCTCAATCAAATGAGATGTTATGAAATCACTGCGCTCACTTTGAATGAATGGCATGTTTACGTCAGACAATTCAAAGCCAAATGCAGAGTGACTGCTGGAAAGTGCCCTGTAAAGTGGGGAGTATATATATAATAATTCAACTGAAACCTAACTGTTGTGTAAATAATTCAGAAGATATGAGACTGTGAGATTTCTTTTACTGCTGAACACCTGGCTAGGAGACTCAACACACACCAGACATTAGCCACAAAATTAACTCAAATCTGGAGAGAGAGAGAGAGAGAGAGAGAGAGAGAGAGAGAGAGAGAGAGAGAGAGAGAGATATGGATGAATGGATGGATGGGTATCTGGGAGAAGATCTACCATCAGACATTATTTACAGTGTACGTTATCGAGCTGAAAATGTTTTAATAACGAGGAAAGCTGTTCATGAAGTTTACTACCACTGGAAAGTTTTGCATGTCGGCAAAGGCCTGGAACATATCTGCTCTTGCAGCCTATTTGCATAGTCAGGAGTAGAGAAACACCTGAGAGGAGCATACAGGCCTCTTGGCATAATATTACTGTACAATAATGTAAAGGAATATACTGTACCGATCTGAAAGATTTCACAAAAGTGAAGTGAGATATGTGAAGGGTTACTAGCGGACTTTATTTTAATGTAAATAACACGGTCAATATTTGCTTTTAAAATGCGTGATCACATTCAGTCCACTTCAGTCCTTATCTAATCTCAATACGCATATTTAAAGTCTGTCCATTTTACTGCCAGTTCCATATATTTGTCCATTTCCTGGTTTAACAATAAACGCATGGCTGCAAGTCTGGGGTAGGAAGACATGAGATATCCTATTCCACTATCCACTTAACCAATCCACCAATGCATGGGCACACTTGTAAGCAATCAGACATCTCACCTGTTCACCTATTCAAATGCACAAAGTCGTTGGATATTCTGTGTGCACGCTTCAAGGCACAGGTGAACCTGTAAGGACAAAAGAGTAGAGTAAAGTAATCAGTTCACATTGTATCAATCCAAACAGAAGTTCATCAGCATCTCATCTCTTTACTAACCCTTTTCCATCTCTCCCTTGTTTTCTTTCTCACTTCTTTTTTCCATGGCTTTATCCCCACTGTTCCTAGCATTTGCTTAGGGGGCCTCTCTCTTTCTACAATACATTACGATAAATAGGCCCGGAGTGTGTACTGGGCGCTAATGGTGAAACCTGGCTAGGCTCCAGGGCGGCATGATAATTACAAGTTAGATATGCCCACTACTGTGTGTGTGTTTGAGTGTGTGTGTGTGTGTGTGTGTGTGACAGTATGACTTTTGGGGAGCCGCTATAAAAAGCAAAGGAGAAGGCCGGCCCGAGCACAGAGAGAGGCAAAGCTAGAAAGAAGGGTGAAGAGCAAATGACAGAAACCTAGACACAACAGACCCAAGGGGAACGAAAAACAAGAGAGGTGGGGAAAACAACAAAATAAGAACAACAACAAGAAATCATATAGAAGATTAAAAAAGAAAAACAAAGAAAAGGACAAAACGCAAAGAAAAGAGGAAAACTTTGCAGGAACGTTGTGGAAGACTCATCAGGTGCAAGCATGGGATACTTAGCTCTCTACACATGCCTGCTCCTGTTCGTCATAGAGGTAGGTCGACTGCACTGCATATCACAACAGGCTTTTAAAAGAGGGATGGGGAGCATTCGAGAGCCGCTATCTGTGCTTTCCAAACAGAGTGAAATATTTAAACGCCCGGTGATAATGGATGCTCACCGACAAGGGGATTCCATTTTCAAAGGGTAAAAAACTGTTTTATTCATTGAGATTGTCAATTTAGAATCTAAACTGCTGTATAGCGACAAACGACCGCCAAAATGGTAAATTATTTGAGAGCAGCATCCATATTCTCATAGTGCTGCAGGCCATCACAAAATCAAATATAAAGACATTTATTTCTTTATGCAGTGCTTTCCAACCACCTGTGGTGTGGCAGAATCCCTGCCAAGATGTCGCTGGCTGTGGTTCAGGGAATATTAACCCTTCAATCATAGGAGTAAATGTTCTGAATGTATTTGTGGCTGAACCCTTTCCGAATCTTTATCCCTGATAACATTACATGCCATTTCAGCCAATAGAGATTGTTTGACATGCCTGGACAATTTATCTTCAACAGCTTCCGTTGCCATGATTTCTGCTGGTAGGGCAAAAGCGCAATGATATTTTTGTTATAGATTTTGTAACTAAGTTATAGATTGCCAATAAATGTTTTGGATCAAATACACTTCATGACCCATTGAAAGACAGCATGCTGTTCACTGTCAACAAACACATTTCATTTTTAAACTGAAACATATTTGCGGTACCTCATAAAATGGAGTGTGCTCAACATGAGGTGTGTAAATGTCAAGGGTTTAAGCATAAAACCAATCTTTTAAATAGAGAGAACAAATTAAGCTACTGTATTAAGTCAAGACTTACTCAAAATGATTAATCAGTCTATCTGCCCCGATGTACTCGGGCGTACAGATCTCAGACCGAGATGAGAACCAGGTGGAGAGACTGAACACTTACATAACCCTGGAGCTGACCGGGAGCGGTCGCCCGGTCGCTTACCCACTCCAGGATATGCAAAGCAAAGCTGAGCTCTGCTGCCGAAAGCCAAATAAGCCTGGGTGACCTTTCACAACCTTTCCAAAGCCTTAGTGTCTCAGGGCAGAAAAACTGTGAGGGTGGCATGCATGGAAAGGACGCATGTTCCAAGTCTGCTGCGGTATCAGTTTCGCTCCAACTCTGATTAGTCTCTCAATGGCTCAGAATCAATTCCTGTCACAAATATTATGGTTCCAATGGTTCCATACTGAGGTGTCAGGGAGATAAGGATATTAATCAGTGTGAATCAATTCATACCGTCATTTCCTGACTATTAGCCGCGGCTTATACTTTGATTTTGCAAAAAAATCTTCAGCCATGAGGTTAGTACACTGGGACAGTTAATATGGTATCAATATAGTTTTGGTTCTTTTAACTTGCATAAAACGCTGTCCTGCGGCTTATACACAATGCGGCTTATATGCGGGAAATTACTGTAATCCTTCTGTGATAGTACAGTACAAATGTACTGTAGGACTTATTCCAGTCTCTGTAGGTGCCCATTTGTTTCGGACAATGAAGTGCCGTTCTTGCCCTTGAATTTTAAGTTCATTTATGTTTTTGTGATTTGTGTAATCAGTCTCGTGCTGATCTCGAGGATGTGATTTGTGATTTGTGATTTGTGATTTGTTCAAGGAATTGAAGACTGTGACAGGGTCTTCTCCTGGGGATAGTCCTTGCACCTATGAATGTTACATAGCCTACACTGTTGTAAAGTAAATCAGGTTTCTAGACCAAGTATACTTGCACATATAAGGAATTTGGTCTCTGCATTTATTCCATCTGTGAATTAGTGAACACACGGTGAGGTGAAGCACACACTAACCCGGAGCAGTGAGCTGCCTTGCTACAGCGGCGTTCGGGGTGTAGTGAGGGGTTAGGTGCCTTCCTCAAGGGCACTCCGGTCGTGGATATGGGCATGTGCTCAACCCTTCAGTTACAAGTTACAGTTACAAGCCCGAAGCCCTAACCAGTAGGCCACGTAAAAGGACTCTGAAGAGGCATGCCTGCGAAACACATTCGAATAAAAAGTCACTTAAAGGTACACTATGCAAGATTTTCTCCTTAATATAACCTTTACAAAGCCAATTTGATGGTACATGAACTTGAAATATGGAAATCGTTCACTTATAGCATAGCCATAGAGCATAGCCGTAGCCAGTCGCTAACAAGAGAACCAGCCGTGCAACTTCAAGAGAAGTAGACCCGAAGACATCTAGCGAGAATTGTGAAACATTAGGCTACCTTGACAGTAGCCATAGGTCTTTGGAGATAGTTTTTGCCTTTTGTTAATCCTTCACCAAAAAGCATTTTCATTGTGTACAGGGGAAACAAGCCACAAGAAGTAGGCTATTTACAACAGTAGGGTAAAATAGAAATTTTAGACAGTCGTCTAAAATGCCTGAAACTGCATAGTGCACCTTTAATGCAGAGTGCAGTGTTTTTTCCTTGATCTAATTTCTATACTTTTTTTCATGTTGCTTTTCCTTGCAGTGCACCCTCAGTAGCAGTGTTGCACCCACAATGTCGTCCGCGGGTGGCAACACAACAGACACAAATTCCAGCCTGCCAACAGCGGGCATGAACATGAGCTCCCAGTCCAGCGACGTCAATAACTCGATGAATGACTCAGGCAACGGCTCCCACAACATGACCACTGCTGGAACAGTGACAAGCACAGCTCAAGCCAACACGACGACCTGCCCGACCAACAATGCTGGCCCTGCCGTTCCTGGAGCGACCACTAGAGGCACCACTACAACCACCCACCCAACATCAAGAACTAGCATCCATTCCACCAACATGACCTCAGTTTCGACCAACCACAGCAGCACCCACACGCCTGGAGAAGAACCGCATTTATATGGTGGAGCTGCTGCTTGGCTTGGTTTCCCCAACACAGTCCTTGGGCCTGTCCTTCTTGTGTTGCTTTGCAATCAGTAGCTCACCTCAGTGGCGTGGTCAAAGTAGGCCACCCAAGACTAACTGACATACTGAAAACCACGGTCTGTTTTACACCCTGATCAATCTGCAGTGTCTTTCGGTGGAAAGTAAACTCCATAGTCAACTGGCTCTTGCTTATCTACATTAAAGGTGCAATACGCGATTCTATTCCTTAACAATTTTGTATAAAATTTACTCACGAAAATTCCAGAGGGGTATTTCACAAAAACAGAATTAAGAAATCCCAGAAAAGAGATTAGGCTAAGGCCTAGCATTGTCTGGTCATCCTAGCTCAACACGTTTCATGAACGCCATCTCATCTGTCCTCCAAGAAGAACTCACGGTAGGAATAAAAATGATGCAGACAACACCAAGATCACACCAAGTGAACAATAGCTTTTGATATAGCCTAACAAGGAAGTGAAGCACCCATTTGGCATTAGGTAGACAATGCCAACTCAACACCGGTTGCGACTCGTCATCAATTGATTTGACGTCATATACAACGCTTCATTCAAATGTGAGTTCCGTATGCGTATACCTGTAAACAAATCCATGGCTGCTTCAGGACCTATTTCTGCCACACAGAGTGAAGTTTGTCTCAAAGCGGAGCATGGTATTATGCCCCACATACTAATCAAGGGAGCTTCATTTAGCCGTGAGGTGATTCTCACTCGAGTGCGCTCCATAATCGAGGAGGAGTGGGTAAGGACTACAGTAGCTTCAACAAAAGTCCTTGTGGTGTTTTTCATTATGGTTTCCATACATGGAATCAAGTTCATGGACATCTGATCCAAGTGACAGCGGGCTGAACCAATAATAGTTAACATTAAAATGAACTAAGCTTGCACAGAATAGTAAGGGTTAAATGCAGCCAGGATGACAAAAAAGAATCCCAGCTTAATCCATTTTCTAGGTTTTGTGAAATACCCCTCTGGCTCTGTAATTGGGAAGGAAACAAATATTGAAGCTAGACCTACCCAAAATCTCAGCCAATTAATATGGAGCAGCATGGAAAGTAGTAGTGTAGATTGATTGGCTTCCAATCTAAAATATCAACAATAGTTCAGGAAATGGAATCGCAGACTTAATCTTTAACCAAGATATCTTGCATATATGTAGCAAAACGATAGCTTTTTATGCTGATGTATTTTAAGATAAAGGAAAATTACATAAATGTATTAATTAATACCAAGTGGATCTAAATGGCCTTCATGCTTATATTTCTGTTGTAGTTAAAACTCAGATTGTCTATGCATTATGCACAAAGGAAGTTTTGCCAGACAGACAGATGGACAATGAAGTGATCCAACAGATTACTGAGTTTTCACTTCCAAGGTTTGCCTCCACACAGTAACTTGGAATAATGAATATGCCAGATGTTGACAAAACTGTTAAAGATGATATTTCCTAAATATTGTGCATTGCCTTATTGAATAAAACTACACCTTCAGTAAGAGATTGGAAAATGATACGTGTGTTCTGAGTACCTTCAGTGGTACAGAAATGACCACTCCACATCAGTGTTGAACGGTCTTGGAATCTTCAGGTTCACATCTCAGTGATTCTAAAGTTCTATGACCCATGGTTTTGATCTGTGAAGATGTGTAATATTTGGTATAACTTCATCATATTTGAAATTGCCTGGCAGAGTCATGGATGCACATGGCCACTATTTAACTTGTGTTCCACTGCTGTGCTTTGTGAGTGTTGGCTCAGTCAGCAATTCAAATGAAAATTACAAAAGTTGCCAAGTTGTCAAATAATGTTAACTGGCACTGCATCCAGGAACATCCAATATTACATACAGTAATTTTCTGTGTATTAGCCACATTGTGTATAAACAAGCAAAGTGGTTTATGCAAGTTAAAAGAAACAAAACCATATCGATGCCATATTAACTGCTGCAGTGTATTGACCTCATAGTAGCTGAAGAAATTTAGCAAAATCAATGTATAAGCCGCGGCTGATAGTTGGGAAATTACGGTAGGCCTATATGCGCATCAAATGATAATACGCATGTGCAAAGATTACCATAATCAGTAATCATGTCAGAGGATTATTCATTTCTAGAAAAGGCTTCTCTTAGGTTTTACAGTACTTTGTATTTAATGACATGTGATGTATTTAAATATTCCTTGCTGGCAATTACTGTGTTGACCACGGTTATCTTTGTGCGAAAATGACAACGTGTTCCTGATGAGCAAACATTCAAAGCACTGTGTGCATAGCCAAACTTCTCAGTAAATGGCCTACAGTGATAGGACCTTGGTACTTTCACATTTGTTGCTTACTAATGCTAATATCTGCCACGTAGTTCCACCATTTAGATTTAAACATTAACAGAGTGTTGTTAATGTTATTATCACAGCTGGACATATCCCATATTTACACTCACAGTTGATAAACTAGCTCACACCTCTCAGGGAAGCATATTATTTTGCTCTCACTGAATGTGAATTATTGTATGGTCTCTGCCCCTGCCCATAGCCTCCCCATACTTTAAATGTCCTTATCCTTTAAGACGCATAGTAGGCTACAGAGCCAACTGTTAGTGTATACGTCACTATGGTCAGAGCAGTAAGCGACATCTGGTCAAGCAGAGAGTAAATATTTACTTAACCATCAGACCGCAGGTAGGCAAATATGCTTCGATCTTTCAGCCATCAACTGTTGGATACTACTATCACATTTGGTGATATAACACATGGCATGTCTGGGGTTTTCAACTGTTAGTGACACCTAAGACATGGTTTGCTCTTAGCTGGACACAGTATGGATCTACATGTAACAAGAATGTATTTACAAGTTTGTAATATGGTAATATGGTAATATTCTTTTAAGAATAATGTCTAAAGATAGGCTATAGTTTTTCCCATTTTCCTGTGTCATTCGATGTAAAGCCACAAGGTTTAATAAATCACAACCATATTAATCATATGGACATAAATGTGTGCATCGGTATAGGGAAGACGTCCAGATATTGTGGCCAACGTTTAGCAAATATTCATAAACATTTTGTGCAACATTTGCATGTTTGGTCTGTGGTCCATGATTACAGTATGGTCATATTACCATGGTGCCATGTGATGGTCATGTTGATACCACAGTCAAATGAAGACCCAATCAGACAAAATGGCAACTAAAACAGAGTTTTATTTACAATGATACGCATCAGGGGAGAGATACCATGATAGTAGCAGTGGCAAAGTCAGGAGACATCCAGTCTACCCTAATCAATGGCTGTTGATGCGAAACAGTACGTGATTTCAACCCTGGCTCCTTCCGTGTTTAGTAACAGATATATATATATATATATATATATATATATATATACAGATATCATACAGGGTCACAAGTTCAACGGAGCATACTTTTAGGGTAAAAGTGACCTACTAGTTCAGGGGTGGCCAACCAGTCCAGCATGAAGAGGCAAAATAAATTCTACAAAACTCAAAAGAGCCGCACAACAAAAAAAGTGCCTACTACTACAACAGCATCAGTGACTTAGGCCTACAGTTATATCTCTTCTCTTTTTCATAGACACTTGGCAGATGCTACAAATGATCAAGCAACAAAGATATCTGACACACATCAAATTCCCCCTCACTGAATGACTTAACTAGTTCTAAAGTGGACTGGCTTTATATATACAGTATATAGTATATCTATATCTTATATAGAGAGAGCCACACTAGTTCTTTGCTTTTATTAGCTTTTTTTCTAAAAGCAGAAGGATGGTGGTGGTCGACGAATGTCCAGGGGATTACTACGCAAGCAACTCCTGGTAGTAAGGTCCTTAATGATGCGGTGCAAATCCAGTACAGATTCAGCAAATTGCTCCTCAAGTTCCTCCAGCTCATTGAACCGGGTCCGTGTGTGCACTTTCATACACAGCCCTGGTTCTGTGAATGTGAAAACAAAGCAAAAAAAATCTGCTCGTATAGGCTTACTGTGAACATACACTGAAGCCAATGGTGTATTATTTTTGACCTGTCCAACCTCAACTGTGAAACACTTTGGGTCAACTCTGTTGCACTCAATAATGTGCTATAGCCTGCTGTATAAATAAAGTGACTTGACTCGACTATTCCAGCCAATCAGAACATTGCTTCAGCAGCATGGCAGAGAGAGGTGACATTTGATTGGCTCAAGCTCAAGCTCAATCAGCCACTTTTCTTCAGAATTGCAGTGTCTATCACAGAGTTGATATCACAGGTGCTGGAAATACACTTACACTGCCTACATCAGCGAACTGAAGAAGAAGAACTTGTAATGTAAAGGCCATTTTGGAGATGTTGAATATTTCCATATTTCCAAGGGAACAACTTTTATGTGAGTGTCAGGGCTCTGGCATGACAGCTCTAGAATGGCAATTTCATATTCTTTTCCAAAACACTATCCACCATTTTAATTAATTTCATAAATATTTGTGTTTGTTTGTTTGTTTTTCAAATAATTTCAGTGCAACTGTAATTGGGTTATGTTTAGTTGGTTTATCCTTACTCAATCAATGCAATTTACATTCCATATCCTACATTTCCAATGCCATTTTCACATTCACATTCGCATTCACATTCTGGATTATCCCACAACAATCTAGCCTAATGCATAGGCATGGATGTGTATTTCTTTGGAACTGAGTAAACAACATTTCCAAGATTGCTGAATTTCTGAAACGATTTGGTAAGAGTTTAATGCATGCATTTATGTGCATAAGTATTCACTGCTACTTATGCCCCTGCAGGACCTCATAAGTCAATGAACCTTTTCCAGTCACTCTTTTGGCATAAAAATGTCTTCCTTTCACGTAACAATGCTATGTGTGAATTTTCTTGAAGTGAATACTGAAAATTGTGTTTACCTTGTTAGCAACTGGACGATTATAGTATCAAGATGAACCAAAAGTACACAATCTACATGACGCACACACACACACACACACACACACACACACACACACACACACACACACACACAGATAGTGTGTAGGCCTTTATTATGTATACTAATGTGTAATCAATAACTGGAATGAAAAATTCATGGTGAAAGAGTTTGGTGCATTAGGCTAGGCTAAGCATGTATGTGCACCTTAAGAAAATAGTAATCCCTATTAACTGTCAATAGAGCTAGGTATCTGCTTATTTTAGCATGACACTTTCTCAGGAGTGCAGATCAAGCTTTTTTGATAAATACAACATCCATCACGCCCATACCCCCAAAATAAAACATATTTAACTTGAGCATGATGGGCCTATTCAGAATACCATGCTGCATTTGGCACAAGCACGCTGAGGCATGGTTTTCTAGCCAATCATAAATCAGTAAGATAATAGAGAACATGTTGCTTTTGACAAAAGTGTCTGCCAATTCCCATAACCATAACCATAACATATTGGGCAATATCATGACGTAGCATTGGCGCAATAGTAGCAATAAATGTATGCTAGCCTGGTAGACCTTTATGGAGCTGTTGCCATGGACACTGCTTCCTGGTGGACAGGGGGAAAAAAGACAGGTGGCCAATATATAAAGCAGCCATCACTGATCCCACCTCATTTGATGCTTACAGGAAACTCTACACTCTGCACTCTGAGAAGTACAGACACACACTGGTGAATTGAAACACCCTCCAGTTCCATCAAGACTACAGTTCTCTCCTCACCATGAAGTCTCTGGCCCTTATCCTTGGCAGCTTGGTCTTTTTAACAGCTACGCTGGCACAGGTAAGCTCATCTCCCTCTCTTACTACCTGGGCACTGAGACGTATATTTACCTCACACAGAAAGGACAATTGTGGTTTGGATATAGACTCATTTCTCTTGTATCAATCCTCGTTCATGTTAGATAATTGGTAATTAATATATTAAATTGTGAAGACAAATAGAATGGGTATTTTAAATTGAGCATGGGTGTGGCAGTTACATGGGAACATGTGGAGCAATTCATGTATAAAAATGGTCTTTCTGTATTTGTGTCATGTTGATAAAATGTTTCTTGAAAATATTTTAAAGAAAAGGGAAAAATGCTCAAATGTGCGCTTATGTTTTATGGTAATGTTATTTATGCAAATCATAACACCAATGCTATCATTACCAACTACATTGTTGAAGAAGGTCCATTTGAATATTCAAGAGATTAACAAAAAATATGTACAATAATGATAATGTTTTTAATGGGTCTTTTTTTTTAGAGTACTACAACCGCTCCAAGTGGGACAACAGTGGGAATGACAAGCCAGGCTTCTACCACAGGTGCCCCTAGCACTGAGTCACATACAGTGCCGACAACCCCAGCGAAGACCACCCTCGCAGTCTCACATACCACAGAGACCACCAACGCCAGCATCTCCACCAACTCCACCAGGCCCACCATGTCCCCCACCACACCCAGCGGCGCCCCACCGGCGCTGGGGTCCCTCGCCTCCTGCCTGCTCCTCAGCTCCGTGCTCTCGCTGGCTCTGCTGTGATCTGCTGTGAGCTGATAAACCTGCCACACTCACAGGAGACAAGCCACAGTGTGCCGAGAATGATCCGGAAATGTGCCTTTAACAGTCACAGCTATGATGGATGACAAAATGATTGAGCCTATTCTATGCAAAAAAAAGAACACACATTACCAGAGAAAATGCTTTGATTATCTTGATTTATTAAAAAAAAAAAAAAAAAATTAAAATAATATTTTTTTGTACATTATCTGTAAATAAGAATATTTTCTCCATGATCGTTTAATATTGTGTAGTAGACTAGTAGTATAGTATGGATCTGATACATATATATTTTGCACAATGTAACAATATTTTTCCATGCACTTTTTCAAACTGTAAATTCCTGCCTTGTTTTTATAGGGAAGTTCAGCCTGTACAGAACCATCAAATTTATTGTATGTGATACATTACGTTTGATCGTAAATAAAAAAGTATACTGTAGACTGAGGGTGTGGAAGCATGTTTATTATCCCGTCATTGATTCTGTGAGTGGAATATTCCACCGAAAATGTCAGTCATCATAAAACAAAATCAGCTATTAATAGCGCAACCGCTTCATGTTTAATCATATCTCAGGTGCAAAGATCTAATGTAGACACACTAAATGTCTTCCGACCCCCATGGCAATATACTGAACAATCCTTTGTACAGTGGCAGAGGAAAAACCAATAAGGAAACACCCACGCTGCCCTATTACAGAGAGATACAAGATAGTGCCCTCACACCCTACTAGATAACAGATGGCTTCCGCCACCATATCAGAGTGCCAGTCTCTTTTCAAATCATCCATCTCAAAATTTAAATGACCCAAGTAGCTGCAAAAATTATATTTATTCTTGTGACTCTGACCAGAGTCTATTTGGAAAAAAGTAAAGACAGACATTATTAATTGTTACATTATTAATATTCATCGGATACCTTGAGAAACAGGTTTCTGGGGCACAAGGACAGATACAGCATTTTGATTTGATTTGCATGTTCTGCAGTGTTTTGAATGGTAATTTGGAAGTGAGATCTTAACTGAACATTCCCTGTTACAGTATGTTTGGCATCTTAAAAACAGGATTTTTTTCTTGAATGTTGGCTACTTTGAAATTACATTTTCCAATTCTTACTATGACATAATTTTGAGATTTGATTTAAACAGCTTCTGTATTTTTAGGCCAGTATACCACTGAATGGACATAAAAAAAAAAAAAAAAGATCCTTTGATGCATCTTCATATAATCATAATTGCAATAATGTCAAAAAAAATCAAGAATCGATCGGTCCCTGACCCCATTTTCCCAGTGACTGAATATGATGATGGATTCTAATGCTAATTTGTTGGGAAACTGTTAGGCATATGATAAGCGGAAAAAAAAAAATCATTTGACTTTAAACAATCTGTTGAACCAGTAAACAGGCTTCATAGAACGTACAGTATAAGCTTACTGTTCAAAACATGGATTTGCAGTTGCAGGAATTGTTAGTGTGCGGGTATATTTCACTCATGGGGATTTTTAGCCATCTAGTGTATCATTTCAGAGATCAGTATGTCTATATTAGGCTACTATATATTATCGAAGGGGTGATGAGGGCTATAATAAGGTCCTCGCAATCTGTACTATAAATCTGCATGTGTTGATGCTGTGTTTACACTTGGATTCTGCAGGACACAAGGTCAATGGAACCTTTGGGACATCAGATTGTTGCTCCCATAGACTGTATAGACTGTATATATAGACTGTATATGTATATACAGTCTATGGTTGCTCCAGTCTATGGTTGCTCCAGTGTAAAATGCAAAAATGACCAACTAACCCTTTAAAGGTTGGGTACGGAATTAGCAAAACGGACGGCAGAGTTTGAACATATACAACCTCAAGTCCCGCCCTCCATGCACGAGCGACAATTCAAATGCGCAGCGCGAGAGCGAGCCAGGCTAAATGAAATGCCATCCTGGCGACTACAGCACTATAAGCTCTAGTCTCCATACAATCACTCACATCAACTTCCCCAATTACATTCTTTAGGCTATTCACCTCCAAAGGGTTGTAGTACACATGGTTCAGTAGCCATAGGTGTGTATATTTGAACAGAATCTGGTTTGTTCTTACCAGGGCGATTATCTCCTGAAATATCCGAGTTTAGTGCTGCCCCGTTGGTTCGCCTATTCCACCGTAGCTCCAAGCTGTTAAGTTTCGATTTCATGTTTACAGCACTCTTCGTGTCATGGTAAAATGTAATTTTTGCTACATAGCTTATTTATTGCGTGGGTGATTGAGTTTCCGTAGGTATCCGCTGCCTTAGTTAGTTTGTATAGAAATGAAGTGACACAACAAGAGGGGAACATGGACGTGCAGCAGCAGGCAGTTGGTTTCGTTTCAGCACTGACTCGCGGTCACCAGCTTTCGAAAGGGTCGCGCGCGGTGGGGAGGGGGAGTAGGAAGAGGATTAAGACGTTAGATTGACGATCGAGCTGTGAAATGATGGTATGGGGTGAGGAATTCTATTGGCTGGAGTTTTTCGAGCCCTGCCCGTTCCGCAGATGATTGACGTGTTTAATTTCCATTTCAGTGCTTCCAACTTAGTGGCTATAAGTGGGTTAGGAATAGGATTTCAAGTGATTTTGCAAAAATGGCCAAAAAAGCTCATTCCATACCCTACCTTTAAGAGTTGATAGACAGAAGAGTCACCTGCATGTTGACTTTTCTCACAATAGTTTGCATGGGGCCAATAACACTGCAATAATGTCTGACCAAGAAGTCAATATATCTAGATATCTGATTATTTGGTTGTGCAAAGACTTGTTAGTTACAGTAGAAACTAGTCCTGTAAACCTTACTTGTTGAACTGCAAAGGGCTACACTGGTGAGCAAAGTTAATTAGGGTGTCATGTCGAACTATCCTGGGCCACGTTTGCAGGCTGGAGTCAGGTGTGAAGAAGAAAACATGATTCTGAAATGTGCTTTAAATGGTTAGATATTTGGAGAAGCATAGCATTTGGAGAACTTCATGCTTTATGAGTAGGCTACATTACTTCCATACTGGTGCTTAGGTCTGTGTGATGCTTGCCTGGCTGCATGGTTAACCAAAATATTACCCTATTCAGTATCACTTCAACAGACATGTGCTCCTCAGATATGACAATAGCTGCAAGTATGGTTGTCAGTCATAGTCTTGTCCACCATGGTCTTGTTTCTGTTGTGATTTCTAATGGGCAACATTACAGCAGCACACCAATTTAGCTCTTAATAAAATCGGGGTTTTGTCTTCTGAGTAGTTAGAAAAGAGGGCCAGTAATATAGGTCAGGTCTTCATGATTTTCAACGTGATTTTCATTGAAAAGTGGACTGAAGGTGTTAAGGATATGATTTACATAAACCTGTTAACACCTTACAGTACATTTATTCATAGACTGCTTAAAAATATGTTTTTAGCTATCTAGTGTATAATTTCAGAGATCAGCAGTGAGTATGGAATGGCTTTCATGATATCTCAAAACTATTGCTAACTAATGGGCAGGCAACAAAAGGAACAGAGTAACTCAAATGTTCTATTATCTTATTTGACTCTTTTATACAAAACAGTCTGCTCTGTTATCACACAGGTGTCTGAAGCAACATGGACGCTGTTCTGAGATATGTAAGTCATTGTGTCATTCACACTAGTCACACTTTCGCAAACACAACAAAAGAGGTCAAGTAGATTAGTCATAGTCGCTTTCACAGTCACATTCCTTTGAAGTCAATTGAAAAGACCTTTGGAGGAAGTAAACAGGAACTCAGTGAACTTCCTTACTAGTACCATTTGGCACTCAAGCTGCACAAAATAAAACTATAAAATAATTAGGCCATCATAACTCATAAAGCATTATGGAGGAAGTTGGGATTGTATTGGTGAGTTTGACAGAGTGGGAAAAGAACAAAAAATTTGACGTTCCAGAATATGTATACTCTTTAAAATCATTGCCTTTCAAAAGTCTACTTTTCAAAAAAGATTACTTTCAATAATAATAACAATAGCCTAACAGATACTGTAGGTCATGAATATCAAACCCAGGCCCAGAATGCACATCTGATTTTAAATTTGAACTCAAATGTCAAGTAGGTGTTGTAATAGCACTCAACATGTGCTTTTCTCTGTATCATACCTTTTACTGTAAATAAATGTAAAAATAAATTAATCTAATGACTGAAAAATGTGAAAAAGGTTTTTTTTTTATAAAAAAAACTGAAAGAAGTAGTAAAACAATGTGAGGCTACTCCTTTCTTGCATTACTTTTCTGTATTCAATTAGCAAGGGTTGTGACTGGTCAGAAAAAAGTCCCCTGACAACCATTTTATGTCAACTATGAACTGAATAATTAGCTCTACATTCAAATCAAGAAATGGAGAGGAATAACCACGTTATTCTAGCATACACACTGTTTTTTTAGCCCATCATATTAAGCTACTGATTAAAACTGGTGTATTTCTCTATCTCTCTCTCTCCATGTGTGTGTGTGTAGTGCAAAACTCTCTCTCTCTCTCTCTCTCTCTCTCTGTATAGTGCAAAGCAATAGAGAACAATGTCAACATTCATATTCAGTTCATCCATGTCCTAAGACATAGATGGCGCACCTGAGGTGGCTTATATTTACTGCCGATATATGCCCATGAGGGCCCCGGTGCCTACCTGTTGCCAAGCAGAGTACTGCCCCGTAAAGAAGGGACCGGGCACAGCTAATGGACCTATACCAACTAGCTTGGGGGAGACAGGGGTGGGAGGTTCTTGGCACTGCTTAATCCTGTTGCCCTGCATGTATGTTTAACTATCATCACAAGACTTTGCCCCACATGATATGTATTTGCATGTATGTCTGTATCTGCCATGTTTAATACAAATAATCCATTACCACAGTAAATAGTAAGTTTGTATACTGTATGTGAAATGACATTCATTAGAGACGCATAGTAATAAGATTAATCTGTCAGATAGAAGAACAACAGTTCTTTAGTCTAGTTTAGACAACACTTAGTTTGTATCAAAAACTCTTTTAAACACTTTTAAAACTTGCCCAATCCAACTAAAATGTCCTTCCAATCCAATTAAAATTGCCTTCCAACCATGCACACTGTTGAAGATGTTTTGTTTATTGTGGAAAATGGACCCAGATCTATTGCCGGCTCTGGAGACAGACCATTTGAAACTGAACAAAATTCAGAGCTCTTCTGTACTTTGCACCCACACACCCCTTCTTCCAAATTCATTGGCAAGTTTCCATCCTGATTCCAAAGAAATACAGTACTATCATAATGAACAGCAGTTTTAGTTTTATGCCACTTAGGCGTGCCACTCCCATCAAACTGTTTCCTGTGCAAGATTAAAGGAATATATGTTTGGACTACACTTTCATCTACTTTCAGGATTTAGAAATATGGCATAATTTTTTCACATGATGATTTTAATAGCTGTGTAACAGGTTAGGTTCACTGTTGCTAGCCAACACTATAGTTGAGCCAAAATAAACATATTCTCTCCAGTCTAGGCAACTGGCAAAGATATGATTGCTCTACCCACAACCTTTCTTAGAAGTCCATTTACTAACCTTCTTCTAACCCCCCTAAAAGATAACACATTCCGTTTCAGTTTTGATTATACCAATAAGTTTCGTTTTCATCAAAATGGTATACCTACCACCTTGGGGCCACAACTCATGTTGCACAACTAATCTCACTTACTGTATCTGTTACTGCAGATTCCTCAGAGCAGAACATATTCAGCAAATTGTCAAAACTTCATCATTAAACATTATTCCTGGTTTAAAAATGCAGATAGTTGTTTCATCTCAAGTGACCAATTCTACTCTCCAGACAGCATCCCAGTACAAATACTACTACAGCAATTTCCATCCATTAAGGATTTAGCTAATGTCATTTACCTCATTTATTCATTGTAACTTAATATGTCCTTTATATTAAAGGGCCACGGTCCCCTGAGCAATTTGGGGTTAATTGTCTCGCTCAAGGACACAACAGTGGAAGACAGGTATCAGACTACTGCATGGTAGCCCAGGTCTGTAACCACTACAGAAATGTAGTGGTTACAGACATTAGCCACATTGTGTATAAACTGCAGCACAGTGTTTTATGCAAGTTTAAACAAACAAACAAACAAACAAAAGAAAACATATCAACTGCCCTCATGTATTAACCTCATAGCTGAAGACATTTAGCAAAGTCAATGTTAGCTGCAGCTAATAGTTGGGAAATTATAGTACACTACGACCGCCCAAGTTTAATGCAATCTGTAAAAATGCTTACTTTATTAACTGATGGGGCCAGATTACACACACACACACACACACACACACACACACACACACACACACACACACACACACACACACACACAGTACAGAATAGTGAACGCATTAGATCCATCTATAGTCAGCAGCATCATCATTACTGTAACTCTGGAAAGCTTTGTGATAATAAGTCTATAGTGAACAAATATTGGTTCTCCTTATCTTCATGCCAGGCCTTGCATAATATCCTCAAACATCCTCCTCTTCGCCTTTACGGTTAAGGGAGAACTTGTTATGATGGACATTTAGTGAGATGAAATCTGGATTTTAATCAAAGGAAATCAGCAAGGGTGCCATCGTGTCTTTATTAGTAATACTGAGCACACACACAACAGGTCATACCCTTGCCGTTTGTCATGCCGTGTGGTGTCTAATTGAAGAAACTTAATTTGTGCCTGCACCTGAAGTTTAGAAATTCATTATGGAAGTGCTTAGATTATGATACTAACACTCTCTGGTGTTTTAAGGGAGAAACACGGGGCAAATACAGCAATCATGGAAGTAAATGTCTATGTTTGCATGGCACAAGAGGGTGGTAAGTGACTTCGAGTTGAGTTTTCTCAGGGGACTCCCCCCATAAATAATAATAATAAAAAAACATCAGGGTGGCATGACATCAAGATGGGGTTCGATATAAAAGCCGAAATTGCCGAAAGCCACCGCAGATCACACAGAAAAAGAGAGGGAGTTTGGTACACGCCCATCCTCTACAGCTCAGAACGCCCTGAAGAATTCTGCTGTATCTAGGCTACCATCTGACCATCGATCTCAGCATGAAACTCCTGTCTGTCTGCAGCATGGCTCTCTTGTGGCATACAATGACTCAGGTACCTTTGCAGTAGAATGATAGCTCAATTTAATGAGGAAAACACATTTGCATTTTAATGATTGTATTTGTAATTGTATGTGTGAGTGTGTGTGTGTGTGTGTGTGTGTGTGTGAGAGAGAGAGAGAGAGCGAGAGAGAGAGAGAGAGAGAGAGAGAGAGAGAGAGAGAGAGAGAGAGAGAGAGAGAGAGAGAGAGAGAGAGAGAGACGTTCTCCTAGGATATTTTTTCATAAAGGCACGTTTCTTTTTGGAATATTCCTCTTCCACTCAAACATTTTCTCTGACTACTATTCCTCCAAAATGTCCTAGTCTATCAAAACCATCCTTTCGTATTGTAATCATAATGTATTAATGTATTACCAACTATTCTGTCTAATTCCAGTCCTTCAGTGAGTCTGCCCTGCTATAAAATCATTTTAAGATTACATCGATGAAAATCTGTATCTGTATCAGGCCTTTTACTGTAAACCAATTACTGTTAACTGGGCCAATCAACTAACATTAGCTTCTGGAAAATGGACCCAGATCTAGTGTAGGCTACTTTGTAGACTGGCCATTAAACTGAACTCGGATATCATCAATATTCTGAGTACCCACATGCCTCTTCCTCCTAATTGACTGGCAAAGGCCCATCCTGATTCCAAAGAAATACTCTCATAACGAAAAACGTTTTTTTTATTTTTATGCTACTTAGGCGTGTCACTTCCACCACATTGCTTCCTGTTCAAATTTTGTCAAGGTTAAAGGATTAGATGGTCAGACTATCATCTATTTTCAGGGTAGTGAAAATATCCAAGTTTCAAGAGGCTAGAATGTATTGAAAGTTAGCTATGCAATTATTCCATGTTTAACAACTCTTTTGTTGCTTTTAATTACAGTCTACAGACACCACAGCAACAAATGAAACAGTGAACACTGCATTACCAACAACCACCACAGAGGGAGCACTGACACCAACTACAGTGACAGTTACAGGCAGCATTGCAGTCACCACAGCTGTACAGAAAACAGAGTCAACACCTATGCGCACACTAACTAACAAAGTGGTTATGGAGAATACCACCTTAAGTGAGCCTGCAGAAAATACAACCCTGGCAAATGACACAACTCCAGCTGAAATATCAGTCAAAGGGACAGCTCAGAGAGTGGCAATGAAAAGCACCGATGATACAGCAATGACTACCATGGCAGATATGACCGTCACAACTGGAGCTACAACAACCACAACAACTATTACAGCTACACCAGTGATGACAATTACGGTAGTCACTGGAGAACAGAGTAACTACACCACAGCAACCACCACAGCAAATACTACCATGGCCGATATCGATATGACAGTCACAACCAGAGCTACAACAAACACTATAAATACAGCTACACCAGACAACCCTGGCCATAATATGACAACCATGGCAGTCACTGGTGAACAGACTAACTACACCACCACAACAACCACCACAGCAGAAACCACAAGCGAGCCTGTAAAAAATACTACAACCCTGGACAATGACAAGGCCCCAGCTGAAGCAAAAACAGCAGCCAAAAGCTTGACAAACATTACAGCCACGCGGAGCACACCAACAAAAGAGGACAACACCTCCTCTATTGCAAAGGCAACCAGTGAAAAAACCACAGCGCCAGAAACCACCACATCCACAACCATGACCACATCCAAGACAACTAAACTGAGCACATTGCCCTGCCTCACTGCGGGCACCACTGGTATCTCTGCCAGCTTGCTGAGCTGCGTGTTGCCCATGGTGGTGCCTCTCATGTTGGGGTAAAAGCTGCCCTCATGTGGCCTGAAAACGCATCCAGCACTGTTTGATTGACATCAGCCAGTGAACAGTGGGGTTATTATGTGAGTTCGCCTAGACTGTAGGTGGGTCTACCACAACAGATTTTCTAATCCTTATGAATGAAAGTGTCAATTATGTTGTTGAATATGTTGAACCATATAGTATTTTTTACAGCTTGCACTACAATGTGAAATGAAAAGTGAAAAATTAAGTTTTCAACAGTAAAAAGAAAAGAAGTCCAAATAATCTTTATTAGTAGCATATTTTTTCTCCCGTCTTTTCTCACATGTTCATCTTGGTAGACTTGTATGAGTGAGAGTTTCATCAGGGATAATGAGCAGTGTAACGTCCTCACGGTGTCCTCTCCCCCTTTCAGCTAGTCTTCTGCTCGACACAGTGCCAGCAGTGCATTTTGAAAGTCCCCTTTGAATTGATTCTGCTCAAAGAAACAATATCATATCATATATTATAATAATCAGATAGTGACAAACAAATGCATAACAATAGTACATCACTGTGGTATTGCAAGCTTGCTTTGAGACTATTTACGAATTGTGAAATGCATTTTGTTACATTCATAGATAGATTGTGTATTGAGTATGTCTGTTAGTGATAGTGAGTTATCTGTGTAAAAGGTATGAGTCTGAAATATTAATGCGTCAACTGAGTAATGTTTTTTTTAAGCTACAGTATTACACTGATTTACGTAAACAGATGTTGTGTATTTGAATTTGAGCTTCCTTGTTAGCGTGAGGTGTCTGTGTGTGTCAGTGTGTGTGTGTGTGTGTGTGTGTGTGTGTGTGTGTGTGTGTGTGTGTGTGTGTGTGTGTGTGTGTCAGTGTGTGTGTGTGTGTGTGTGTGTGTGTGTGTGTGTGTGTGTGTGTGTGTGTGTGTGTGTGTGTGTCAGTGTGTGTGTGTGTGTGTGTGTGTGTGTGTGTGTGTGTGTGTGTGTGTGTGTGTGTGGTATACCTGTAAAGTGGAATAGAGGGAGGTGCCTGTCTCTCTCAGGTATGCTACCCTCACCACCAGGAGATCCTCCTCACAGTGTGACACCAGCACCCCCTGAACCACGCCTCCCTTAGGGAACAGACACACAATCACACACTTGATGATAACACAGAAGACACGTGTGTAACCTGTTATCTGTAACACGCGCCGTAAGCTTTACAGGTGAAAGATGGGGGTTGGGGTTTAGGGGGGGCGTGGAGTGGTGTACCTTCATGCTTTGCAGTCGTTTAGCCAGGTAGGCAGCTGGGTTTTGTATGCACTGCACTGTAGAGCAACAACCAGAAGAGACATAATTAAAAGAAAACGCTTGCACCGTAAATCTCTCTCTCTCTCTCTCTCTCTCTCTCACTCTCTCACTCTCTCACTCTCTCACTCTCTCACTCTCTCACTCTCTCACTCTCACTCTCACACTCTCACTCTCACACTCTCACCAAGTGTTGTCAAGCCCAGCTTCAGGTCTCCAGACAGAAACCCTCCAAAACGTTTCTCCAGAGCCTCATCCACTGGTTGCTCAATATCTGCTTCCAGTCTGGTCAGCACTAAGTCACATTATAGTTCAGAGAAATCAGAGTTTCATTGAGTTTTTACTGAGGAAAGAAGTCCCTCAAAATGTTTCTAATCCTCTCCATTGCCTGCAACATTACTGTACAACACCACAGCTCGACCTATCACATCATCATTGTGCCAACTTATGTCTAGTACAGTATGTCAAAAGGTTGACGGAAGTGGAAGTTGAAACAGATCCACAAAAAAATCAATAAGCAAGGAATACCTTTGTTAAGATGGTCTGGGTGTCTGGTCGTTAGGGTGCTGATCCAAGGGGTGGCATTTGCCTTCTCACCCTTCAGTTCTTCAGAAAGGCGCTGTGGTGGTGTACAGAAACACGCATGAATACATACAGATACAATACAAACAGTCAAAAATAAATAGCTTCCAAAGTATCATGTGTTCATATTATTATCTCATTACCAAATAGTTTTCTTAAGTAGTAAAATGTCCCGTTATACAGAGCCATTATGTCACGTTAAAGGCTCTGTAACAATGCTTTGGCTTGGTTTACACAATAACTGATTCCATACACTGCATCATATTGGCCTTAATGACCGCAGCTCTTCAGAGAACATCTCCTCTCATAGCACTACTTACAACTAGTCTTGCTTATCCTACGGACAATTGCACTCATTGATGCACTTATTGTGGTTGCTGTTTATTGTTGTAAAATCTGTTGTTAGAATTGCTATTAAAAGCTTAAAAATGTTTTTACCATGTTGTAAGTCGCTTTGGTTAAAAAGCGTCATTCAAATTAAATGTAATGTAGTGTAATGTAATGGCAATAAAAAAAAAAAAAAGAAATCCTCATTTTCTCACATCAATGTCCTGCTCAACTGATCCTGGTACAGTCTCCTTCTGCAACAACAACAACAACAAAAAATAAAACACAGAAATAGCGAAAGCAAGCTCAGGTGTTCTGTAGCCTATGCCCGGCGTTAACACGGCAAACCATCACCCACAACACCACGGTGAAAAACCTTTAAAACGTCCCTTCCGCTGTACCTTGAGCAATGCGAGAAGTAACTTGGTGAAGTCTCCACTGGTCTCACCAACCAAGTCGTTCTCCAGATCTTTCTTGTACACTGTGAAGATAAGGAGCAATGGCATGCATATCAGATAACACAGCCAGTCAGGCTGGATATTAGACTGTTCTCTGATTTAATCTAGATTTTTTTTTTTAAATCTTGTAAATAAAGGGTTGTAAGTAGAACTTTTAAATATTTGTAAAGGTGTTCTAAGAATGAAAGCAAACCCTTTGTTTCTGAGTGTAGACAGTAGTCGACATAAAAACTAATGGAGGGAGGCACTGAGGTGCTGCTCTACTGACTACAGTGGCACTTGTACCATGTTCACACCCAAATGCCCACAGGGACCCCAGTTCAAGTGTGTGTCTGTGTGGGCTGTGTGTGTGTGACTGTGTGTGTGTGTGTGTGTGTGTGTGTGTGTGTGTGTGTGTGTGTGTGTGTGTGTGTGTGTGTGTGTGTGTGTGTGTGTGTGTGTGTGTGTGTGTGTCAATATGGGGGACACACTGTAGAAATGGACTAGCCCACACTCGCTCTTACACACACACACACACACACACACACACACACACACACACAAACACACACACACACAAACACACACATGCAGGGTATCAGTGTCTTAGTCAGACGGCCTACTAAAAAATGCCCTCGCAAAAACACCCACTACCCACATAGATCCCAGTCATCCCACCCCATCTTTCTCTCTCCCACCCACTTCTTGTCAATATCCTCACTGTCCTATCATAATAAGGGCAACAAAAAAACTTCTAGTGGAGCCACTCACTGTCGTTATAAGCCTGAGTGATGCCTCTCAGCTGCATGGCCGATCTTGTGCACAATACCTCTAGTAGGGTCTCCTCATCTGTGCCCAGTCCCTGAGGTCACACACATACAGACTTTCAGCTCAGGGGGTTATATCATAGAACAAACACCATATCATCATTTGGGCTTTGATGGTTCAGGAAAGAATCTATGCAAGTGATTCACTAAATTAAGGAGGACTTACATTTCTATGTCTGCTAAGACCAAAAAAACCTAGTACTGGCATTGCATAGCCACAAGGCAAGGTGAACAAAAAAGAATGAATAGCCCCACATGTCAGTCTTTATCACAGTGACTGTTGCTGTAGGCTATCTGTATCTCTCATACTTAAGAGAAAGCCTATGTCAGTGCTATGCTAATAACACACCTCTGTCACCCACACAGCAATAAAAAAGATGATGACTGTAAACAAATGTGTTCTTAAAGGTATAGTCCACAATTTTGACTATGCCATCCTGTCTGCTTATCTGATATAGACCCTTTCAACTGCATGAAAAACAGGTTTGTTCCTGAAGTGTTTCAAGTGGCACAGAAAACAAACATTGAGCTAATGGCAACTCAGGGACAAAAAAAGAAAAACAAGTTTTGCATTTTAAAGAGCATACGCTAAGTGTCTGTGTTGACTTTGAATCGTTCAACTGGAAATCCTCTGGGAACAGATTGAAACGGTCTACAAGGCTTTGAGTGCATAATGCCTCTCTGAATATCTCACTTTCATGGCCTGGTAAAGACGCTGGGCGTCAAATTCATCTGGGGTCAGCAGGAGGTCCAACATCAACCGTTCCAGGTCCCCAGACAGTGCCTTCTTCAGGTCCGCAGTCAGCTCCTGCCACACACACAAGCACATACACAGAGAGATAGAAAGAGGAGAGAGAGAGAGAGAGAGAGAGAGAGAGAGACTCATTGATCCACTGAACCAATTCATAGGATAGGTTGCTCAAACTTCACTCTATCTGATGCAGACAGAGTGATCTGGGACTGGTCCGCTGATGTATCGATGACAAGATATCTTTTGAATGCTACCTTGCTTGTGGCTGAGATGTAGGCTTGGGCTAGACTCTGCCTTTGGGCGTTGTCTCGGTTCGTCATGATTTTCACCAGGGTCTTCACATCTATTCAGTATTCACAAACCCACAGATTAGCATCCATATCAAATGTAAATTGAATTTCGCATCAGAATGATGACACTTATTTAAGAAAAATATAGCGCACGGACTGAATGGCCAATGAGTAAATAGGAGCACCTTTCTGCTGGCAGGCAGTCTGGATGTCTTCTACGTCTATCTCTGGACGGAAGTTGGAGAAGGGGCGGACAGAGCCAAGGGTTCCCCACCACATCTCCTGGGGGTTTAGGGGAAAGGAGGGCAGGCAGAGAAAAGGATACCAGCCTCACTGACTTTTGTTTTCACATACTGTCATAATGTACACATCAACTCTATTCTGTTGTATTTTTAAAAAAAAAAAAACAAATATTGCATTGATCTTTTACATTACTTAGGCCACATAATAGGCTACTACGACTACAAAGCATACTCAATTATGGCATGATAACATGCATAGCATTCATGGTCTGTACTGTACCGTTTCCATTTTGTATTCCTTCCTATGTTGGCGTCTGAAGATATACAATGAAACAGAAAAAGACATTCCTACAGTATAACAACCTCTCACCATTCAACAATGATTACTTCTGAGAATCAATGAAGTGACACAGAGACTGATTTTAAACTGCTGGTCATAAAACAGAAGGGATTTATTTCTACATTGATGAAAAAGCTTGAGTAAGAAATATGCTAAATAACAAGCACTGAAAGTGAGATCAATAAACAGATTTTCTAAATGAAATACCCTTTTCACTGAATATTCTGTGGAAAATGTACCCTATGAAATCCATAAATGCTGTCAAACAGAGTAGGAATGAGTGTGTGATGACATACCTGTGCTGGATAGAGGGAGTGCTCTGTCTGAGCTGAGGAATGACATTCTGTGTCTCTCATCTTGATAAGTTCTTCCCCTCCCTCCACCGCCAACACACACACACACACACACACACACACACTGTGTGTGTGTCACACTTCTACTCAAATTTGTTTGTTGTTTGTTGTTTTACATAAATGTTGCTTTTATAATGTTGTCAAACTACTGAATATGGGTTACACTTTACTTAAATGACCCGTATATACAAGAGTGGCATGATACTGACATGAACTTGTCATAAACATTATAAACGTTCAGTTTTTGTCATGACAAGTTAGAGTTAGGGTTCACATGTCATGTCATGGCAGTGTCATGTCACTCTTATACAGATCATAGTGCCCTCAAGTAAAGTGTTGCCCTTTATGAGATTCATTGTATTATTTCATTTTATGTTTCTCACTCTCACTGTATCGTTCACCCTTCTCTTCACCTCCACTGTCTCCCACGCAATGCCCTTCTGCTGAACTCCCTTCTTTCCTTGTAGCGCTGCTCTCTCCCTCTCTGACTTATTCAATGGACTAACAGGACTTAAAACATTTACATTTACATCTCTTTCAGTAACTTCACCATGGTTGACACTAACATGCATTTACTGCACAATTTCCTTTATGTGGTAACACCAAGAGACATTTCCTGTGATGGTGATTAAACAAATCACTGTGATGTGTTAAACATCGTATTATGTGCTACTCTTATTACATGCTGTTTGAGGTGGTTCAACCACTATAGGCACCATTTAGATGAGAAGTGTGATAAAAACCCACGACACTACATACCTGCTGCCTCCTCAACTGAAGCAAAACCCACAATGCCCAGAGTAGAGTTTAAAATATCACATCGCATACCCATGACAGACACAAATAACAAATGTAAAAAATATTGAGAAAATATGGGCACAAAGAATATTTATACACTTACCATAAATCCAGCTGCTGAGTCTGATTCACAATCTCAATTCCATACAGTATATTTCCTTCCCCAAAAAGATGTTATCATTATTCCTTTAGTTTCTTCAGTAAATGGTGAACACAATGTAAAACCTTCCCAAGGTCTCCCCAAAAAACTAGAAAAACAGGAGCAAAAGAGGAGGTTTTTTTCACAGAAGGAATCCAACACCACTTATCAGCTTAAATATCCATTCAGCATCTCTCACTCTGAGGAATACTAGAAACTACAGAAGAAAGAGAAACCCCATTTGTAGCAGGGAAATGTTGTTTTAAGTATTAATTTGATATTAAATCGAAAAGCAATTAGATGTGTCCTTTACTTCACAGTAAAACTGTAAAACTAATATAAACTACAGCAATTGATGCTTACTGCACTAAACAAGGCAAGTACTGTAAGTATGAATTTGAAGAATCCTGTTGACTTGGTTGTTGTGACTAAGCACAGCCAAAGATGAAATATGAGCAGTGAGGACGAATGTGGTTACAGTCAACAAACCAAGTGCCAGGCCCAGAAACCCCAGCATTGTTTCACCAACCTCACTATACTTAAATATACATACAGTGCTGTATATCAACCGATACAGGGGGTGAAATGCCTCTACAGTTAACTGGATAGACCTAAACAATAGGAGCTATGAAATAGCTTACCGTGAGCTTTAGGGGGAACACACAAACCATCCTCCTTCTACACCAATTCCTTTACATTGTTAACTGGTCATTTTCTAAAGTTATTTAGCTGTCAGTATCTTGTACAACACCTGATTGCAAAATATAAGACCATGAAATATGTAAAAAAAAAATATGTTTCCACTCCTTCACTTTTCAAATAATTCCATTCACACCAATGCTAAAAACAGCTGGAGAGGAGTGTCGCAAACCCCTCTAGCAAACAGGTGGCCAATCAGAAACATACTGTACGAGGGAACAACATTGGCCTGTCAATCACAATGCAAAAATGCTCCCTTGATCAAGTTTTCCCTTGATTAGCCTACATGCAACAGTGAATCTGGAGTCTTCAGAGATAATCATTGTCAGTGATAAAACCTCTATTTCATGTAAATGAAAGGACAAACCTCATTGAAATAAATGCATTTTTTCCTGTAAACGGGGGCTTAGAATTACGGAAGTGTATTAAGGGCCACATGTAGATTTTTTAAATTCAGAGAAAAAAAATCTCTACGTTTTTGGGAATAAAAGACAAACATTTCAACAAAGTCAGAAATAAGATTTTTGAGATAAAAGTCCAAATGTTTGAGAAAATTATTTCTCAAAAATGTTGAGATTTTCACAAATATTTTCTCTCATGTGGCCCTAATACACTTACAGTAAGCTACAGCTTTTTTGTTGCAGACCAAAGCATGCTCAGATGATGTGATTGACGAGGCACTGTGGCTGATCTGTCCATCACTGTACAAAGCCCAATTTGAGTGGTCCGAGCAGCTCTGGTTCGTGTATGAACTCTACAATGGAATAATTCCAGACTGAAAAAAGATAATTCCAACTTTGAAAATCCCAACCTCCAGGATGTGAGGGTCTCCACGCAAAAGACTCTGTCTTTTCTTTGGCCTACGCCAAAGACTCTTTCTATTATATTCATACTATTCTTCTAGATTGCCACAAGCCCTTAATGATAAATATTGTTAACTTTCTTTTAAATTCAAATAAATACTGTAAACCTTGTTTAATGCTTCCTGAGTCTTTCTGATAGAGCTAATTTTACACTGTACATTCCTTGAGAGGTTTTTGATTTTGGCTCTTAGAATCAACAGAGAGGAAAGAGGAAGGAGCCACCTGAGAGATACAGTATATGCTATGGTGTGATTAAAAATATTTTAATTGAGTTTGAAAAGTCTTGATTTATGTTTTATAATGGTATTGAATGTAACTGTATTTAAATTGCTCATATTTCTTTTTTTAAATATGTAATCTAGAATACATGTATTCAGTTACTTTCCTAACACTGCCCATGAGCAATCCAGGAGGAAGTCATTGAAGGACTTATTCTCTGACCTTGAGTACTCATTTATTTGCAATCAACTGATGTAAAAGCCAGTTGTTTACCTAAGCACCATATTTTGCCGCTGAAGTACTACTAGGCTCTGTGATGTGCCGCCATGTTCATGGCTAAAAGGGTGAAGTCTTAAAAGCAGCTTGGAAGCCTGCCACAGGTAATGGCAACCAAGAAGAGCCAGGAAAGTAAACCAGGAAAGCGCTTTTGTGTTGAGGTCAGTGTGACCGCTCATGTTTCACAAAACATCTTTGTGCAAACTTTGGCAAATATGTATCTGGAGGCTAATATTTAATTCACCAGGAAGTCTTAGGAGGAAATCGCTAATCACATACCTAAGGCAAAGTCAAAGTCATGTTGTATATAAAGGCAATTACATTTCACAGCCTTACAACATTACAGCATCACATCACACACTGTAAAAGTGGGACAGCGAGGCAAACAGGAGGCGACAATCTTGCCCTCTATTCCAGAACACTCTCAGGAGCCAGGACTTATAAGGATTATTGACTTGAGGCTCTACAGTCTTTAGCCACAACCTCCATCTCAACCTCCATCATGAAACTTCTGCTTGTGTGCTATGTGGCTTTCTCTCTGGCTCAGGTACTTTTTATTACTTCACCTTTGACATTGTATTCAATGCGCTGCTATGCTATTGTCATGGTGTTGATTGACTGGCATACTCAATATCAGAACTTCTCTATCTACTCTGCTTATACTATGTCACAATTCACAAGTATGACATAATTCAGCAAAAACAAAGTGTGATGATGATTGGCATTAACACAGTGAGATGTTTGAGATTTCATGAGTTGATGACTTGATACCACATTCTGTCATGGTGCAATTTGGCCGTGAGAAAAGGAGAGAGGTACTAGAGCTTTCAAATTAACTGATTAATTTCTATCAATTCATTTTAGAACAATTAACTGATTTAAAAAAAAAAAAAGCAGATTAATCGATTGTGACCTTTGACCCAGAGCCAGTAACCATTAAACTGTAAAATGAAGGAGAAAGAAGAGAATGTGCTGCCTAGATCGTTGATTGGAACATTTACTTTAAAAAAGAAATGCCTGATGGTGCCGACAGATTATATCATCAATTAGATTCACTTTTTTCATCGATTGACAGCCCTAATTTTGACAGAAGGAAATTTTTATATTTCTTGCTGTTTCTCCTGTGGTAAAATGTTAAAATAATCCATAAAACCTTATCCGTGGGTCAATTGCTTTGAGCAAACACTTAAAAAAGTCTCCAACAGCTACAAAACATTTAAAGCATATGCACAAAAGCAAATCTTTTCTTCAAACAACACAATTTGTGGTCAAATCTGTGTATCCATTCAATCAATCATCACACAATAGACAACAAAATGGAAAACACAGTTTTCAATGTGAGGAGCCTCAGCCTTGTTTTTCTCTAATTGCTGTGTCTGATTTTTCTTGGTAGTTTTCATAGTATCAGTAGCTGTAACAAGACAAACAAGCCAAGTTTATCACAGCATGAATTGTATTCATTGCAGCCCATGATGTAATTGACATAAGATTACAGTAAACATCTGTGAATAGGTGTTTTCCATTTACTTTCTGCCCAATAGAGTTTGGAGTTTTTCAATTTAATTGTTAATGTTAAATGTTTGAACAAGTTAAGAAAACATGTGAAACCATAAGTTATTTGTTTAATTATAGATTCTTTTTTGTAGTAGATGTCATTGTTTTATGTTACACTTTTTTATCACTTTATTGGTTTATGTCAGCCTGTTATCAGTCTTTCATTTTGCCTTCATGCCTTTCACGTCTTTCATGATTTTGGTTTATCAAAATCTTTGTTTGATTGGTTGTTGACTCCTGTTACTCTCTTTGTTAATACGTCCTAATATATTGTTTCACTTCGTCACATTTTTTAAATTAACATGACAGATTTGCAGTTTCACAATAATAATGCATAATTTAGGGTGTATCAGGTAAATCCGACAATAAACCCATTTGATTTCCTATATGATCCAGTACCCTTTAATGAAAGCATTTTTCTCTGTTATTAGATGACCACCATGGCCTCAACCAACACAACTACCATCACAAGTGCGGCTACAGCAACAAAAAACAACACAGTCACCATGAAGCCCACAGAAGCAACAACGACAAACACCATCCCTGTGACAACCACAACAACAACAACTATAACAACCACTACAGCTAAACCCACAGTAACAACAACCAATGTTACCACTAAAGTTAAACCTACAGCAACAAACAATACTGTGGTCACATCTACAACAACAACAACAACAACCATGCCAATCACCACAGCTAATCCTAAATCCAACACCACAAGCTCAACTACAGCAACTACCATGGCAAGTACTACAACTGTAGCAACTGCAAGAAACACAACTACCACTGACAAACCCACAAAAACAACAACTAAAACCACCATCCTAGGTGAACCAAAAACCACCTTGAAGCCCAAAGGAAAGACAACGGCAAACACCACCCCAGTCACAACCACAACAACAACAACAACTACCACTGTTAACTGGTCATTTTCTAAAGTTATTTAGCTGTCAGTATCTTGTACAACACCTGATTGCAAAATATAAGACCATGAAATATGTAAAAAAAAAATATGTTTCCACTCCTTCACTTTTCAAATAATTCCATTCACACCAATGCTAAAAACAGCTGGAGAGGAGTGTCGCAAACCCCTCTAGCAAACAGGTGGCCAATCAGAAACATACTGTACGAGGGAACAACATTGGCCTGTCAATCACAATGCAAAAATTATAGATTATTTTTTTGTAGTAGATGTCATTGTTTTATGTTACACTTTTTTATCACTTTATTGGTTTATGTCAGCCTGTTATCAGTCTTTCATTTTGCCTTCATGCCTTTCACGTCTTTCATGATTTTGGTTTATCAAAATCTTTGTTTGATTGGTTGTTGACTCCTGTTACTCTCTTTGTTAATACGTCCTAATATATTGTTTCACTTCGTCACATTTTTTAAATTAACATGACAGATTTGCAGTTTCACAATAATAATGCATAATTTAGGGTGTATCAGGTAAATCCGACAATAAACCCATTTGATTTCCTATATGATCCAGTACCCTTTAATGAAAGCATTTTTCTCTGTTATTAGATGACCACCATGGCCTCAACCAACACAACTACCATCACAAGTGCGGCTACAGCAACAAAAAACAACACAGTCACCATGAAGCCCACAGAAGCAACAACGACAAACACCATCCCTGTGACAACCACAACAACAACAACTATAACAACCACTACAGCTAAACCCACAGTAACAACAGCCAATGTTACCACTAAAGTTAAACCTACAGCAACAAACAATACTGTGGTCACATCTACAACAACAACAACAACAACCATGCCAATCACCACAGCTAATCCTAAATCCAACACCACAAGCTCAACTACAGCAACTACCATGGCAAGTACTACAACTGTAGCAACTGCAAGAAACACAACTACCACTGACAAACCCACAAAAACAACAACTAAAACCACCATCCTAGGTGAACCAAAAACCACCTTGAAGCCCAAAGGAAAGACAACGGCAAAAACCACCCCAGTCACAACCACAACAACAACAACAACTACCACTGTTGAACCCACAGCATCAAAAAACACCAAAACAACAACAGCCAAAATTTCAATCAACTCAGCTGGCACCTTGGGGACCAGTGCCACCTTGCTAAACGTCATGCTACCCATAATTCCTCTTCTGTTAAGTTTTGTGTTCAGTTTGCAGTGGGATTTGTTGCCATAGAACGGAGGCTATTTAGGTCATGTTCATGAAAAAGTAATCCATCCATCATTGCATTTACTGTTTGTCAAAATCAACTGCATGTTATTAAAACCCCTTCTTTGCCTTTCTATTTGTTAGCTTAGGTGACTATGTCTGTCTCAGGCTTTTTGAACAAAGACATTGATAAAAGTAAGGCAGTTAAAGTAGTTAATGGTATTACCCAGGGATGAACATTATGCTTTCAGTTATTTATTTCCTGTTAAAATGTTGAATGTAAGGAACAGATGTGCATAAAGAAATTATCAAAAGGAATAGGAAGCCCAGTTTTCGTATTTCTCACTGGTGGGGACTATGGGGAAATACATCAATTTGTGACGTAGCTTGTCTTCAAGAGATGAAATTAAATTAAGACAATAAATAAAGCATATAAAAATGTGTTCTTGGCCTAGATGAGTCTTGTTCGTTATGATTCTCACCAGGGTCTTCACATCTATTCACAAACCCACAGATAGCATCCATATCAAATGTAAATTAAATTTCGCATCAGAATGATCACCGCTATTAAAGAAAAACATGACCAGACTGAATGGTCAAGTACTGAACGATACCTTGGAAACACCAGCGTCAGATACTTCGCTACCAAATGGCACACAATTTATGCCAAACATTTAATGAGTATGAAAACCCACTAAAGAAAGGGTCGGCTTTTTCTTTCCTCTTAGTAACATGCTTTTCCAAGCATTTTTTTCTGGAATTATCAGGGAGGGGAATTACAATGTGCATTATTATGACCATAGCGTAGCAAAGGTTTAGTCAGATTTTGGCATATGAGTACCTGTATTTAAATACCGTTACATAATCATAATAAAACGTGTTTGTCTGCCATGTGGTATTCAGTTACTTCCCAACACTGCCTGTGGACAAGTGAGCTCAAATAGAGCATCACAATCGAGGTAAGTCATTGAAGGACCTGTTCTTTGACCTTGAGTGCTCATGCATTTTGTTATTCTAGTTTCTTCACTAAATGGTGAACAAATGCAAAACTTTCCCAAGGTTGTCCCCCAAAAAACTGGAAGAACAGGAGTAATAGAGGAAGGGTTGGGATGGGAAAAGCCTTGACATGTATTCAGTTACTTCCCAACATGTGGACAAGTGGAACCACATAGAGTATCACAATCCAGGAGGAAGTCTTTGAATGACTTGTTCTCTAGCCTTGAGCACTCATGCATTTCTATTATATTTGTTATATCCTTCCCTAAGAAGAAAACAAACAAAAAGGTTTATTTTAGTTTCTTCACTTAACGGTTAAATAGTCATTCCAATTGAGAAATCCATTTTTGCTAATTTAATCAAGTAAGATAAGCGTTTATATTAGGGGGAAAAGGAAAAAAATCACAAAACGTGAAATTAAACAAACATATTTTCTATCAAACACAATTTTTATTAGTTGAACTGACCTATTTTGTCACAACAGTAAATGTATCCAACAGAATCATCTTAGATCAACGTGAAGCACCTACGTACTGAACCAGTAAGGAAAAGGAACACAACATTTCATTCAATGTGCAAGTGATGTATATGATAAAATCAAGTAAATCCAGAATTGTTTTGTTTTTTTTTCAGTGAAGGCTGTGTGATATTCTGCCATGTTCATGTCCAAAGCGTGGAGTTTAAAACCTGGCAGCCTGCCACAGGTAATGGCAACCAAGAAGAGTGACAGTAAACCAGGAAAGCCCTTTGTGTTGAGGGCAGTCAGTGTGACCGCTCTTGTTTCACAAAACAACTCTGTGCAATCTTTTGGCTAATATGTATCTGGAGGCTAATATTTGATTCACCAGGAAGAATGCTTATAATCACATAAAGCAAAGTCAGGGTTGTATATAAAGGCAATTACAGTTCAAACTCTCTCAGCCTCAAAAACACCACAGCATCACATCACACTCTGTAAAAGGAGGACAGCAGGGCAAACAGGACACAGCAATCTTGCCCTCTAGCCCAGAACACTCTCAGACTTGAGGATTATTGACTTGAGGCTCTACTCTACAGTCTTTAGCTTCAGCCTCCATCATGAAACTTCTGCTTGTGTGCTATGTGACTTTCTCTCTGGCTCAGGTACAGTATATTGCTTTACTTTTGACATTGTATTCAATGCACTGCTATGCTGTTGTCATGGTGTTGATTCACAGTGGGATACTCAATATCAGACGGAACTTCTCTATCTACTCTGCTTCTGTATGTCACAATTCAACAAACACAAAGTGTGATGATGATTGGAGGCATTAACCCAGTGAGATGCAATGTATCCTTTCAATCAGTCATCACACAATGGACAACAAAATGGAAAACACCGTTTTCGATGTCAAGAGCCTCAGCCTAGATTTTTGCTAATTGCTGTGTCTACAGTAGGTTATTTCTTGGTAGTTTTCATAGTATCAAAAACTGTATGAAGACAGATAAGCATAACAAGCTTATCACAGCATGAACTGTATTTATTGCCGCCTACAATGTACAGTAATTGACATATCAGATTGCAGGAAACATACTGTAGACCAGACAAATTCATACACTGAAACCAGCTTGTCAATTTTCCTGTCAATAGACCTACTGTAATCACCTGGACTTGTCAGCTTGTGTGTCTTTGGCCTCTTTGATCCGTGCTTGCAAATAGCAACACAGTGCCAAGGTGGTACCTCTTATGGATAATTAATCATTGCAGATTGAAGAATTGTGCAAAAGGAGTTTCACACATTATTACAATTTCTAAAATTTGTCAGCATTATTTAGTGAATAGCTGTCCTTTTCATTTCCGTCCAATAGAGTTGGGAGTAATTTGATTGCTAATGATACATGTTTAAAAAAGTGTATAAAAACATGTGAAACCAGGAAAAAATCATGATGCAAGTTAATTGTATCAGCCGCATTTATCTTTGTTTGATTGGTTGTTGACTCCTGTCACTCTGTTTTAATCTCTAGTTACCAATGTATTGTTTCTCCTTGTCACATTTTTAATTAACAGGACAGGTTTGCAGTGTTTTACAATGATAATGCATAACATAAGGTGTATCTATACTAGTATAAATCCGACAATAAACCCATTTTATTTCCTATATGATCCAGTACCCTTTAATGAAAGCATTTTTCTCTGTTATTAGATGACCACCATGGCAGCTACAGCAACAGAAACGAAAAACACCACCCCAGTCACAACCACAGCAACAGCCATAACAACCACTACAGTTAAGCCCACAGTAACAACAGCCAGCATAACCACTACGATTAAACCTACAGCAACAGACAATACTGTAGTTGCATCTACAACAACAATCATGCCAATCACCACAGCTAATTTTGAATCCAAGACCACAAGTGCAACTACAGCTACAGAAAACAACACAGTCACCTTGAAGTCCACAGGAACAACAACGGCAACCCCCATCCCTGTCACAGCCCCAACAGTTATAACAGCCACCACAGTTAAAGCCACAGTAACAACAACCAACGTAACTATGGTTCAACATACAGCAACGAACAATACTGTAGTTGCATCTACAACAACAACAACCATGCCCATCACCACAGCTAATCCTGAATCCAACACCACAAGTTCAACTACAGCAACAACCATGGCAAGTACTGTAACAACTGCAAGAAACAGAACTACCACTGTTCAACCCACAACAACAACAACAACTAAAACAACCACTAAAACCACCATCCCAGGTAAACCTACAACATCAAAAACCACCTTGAAGGTCACAGGAACAACAACGGCAAACACCACCCAAGCCACAACCACAACAACAGCTATAACAACCACCACAGTTAAACCCACAGTAACAACAACCAACGTAACCACTACAGTTACAGCAACAACCATTGCCAGTACTACAACTGTAACAACAACTAGAAACAGAAGAACTGCCACTGTTGAACCCCCTAAAACAAACACTAAAACAACCATCCCAGGTGAACCTATAACATCAAAAACCACCTTGAAGTCCAAAGGAACAACAACAACAAACACCAAACCTGTCAAAACCACAACAGCCATAACAACCACCACAGTTAAGCCCACTGTAACAACCAACGTAACCACTACAGTTGAACCTACAGCAACAAACAATACTGTAGTTACATCTAAATCAACAACAATCAAGCCAATCATCACAGCTGATCCTAAATCTAACACCACAAGCTCAACTACAGCAACACCCATGGCAAGTACGACAACTGCAACAACAGCAAGAAACACTACAACTACCACTGTTGAATCAACAACGTCAAAAACCACCACAGCCAAAACTGCAACCAACTCAGCTGACACCTTGGGAACCAGTGCCACCTTACTAAACCTCATGCTACCCATAATTCCTCTGTTAAGTTTTGCGTTCAGCTTGCAGTGAGAGTTGTTTACATACAGCAGGAGAATAGAGGCTATTTAGGTCATGTTCATGAAAAAGTGGTCCATCATTGCATTTACAGTATGTAGTGAAATCGATATGGTACTAGTTTTAAAATCAATTCAATTGGAAGTTATTATCTCGTACAATTCTATATTTGTTTAGCCCTGTCTGTTTCTGATTTGTTGCAGGCTTCATGAATTAAGACATCAATAAAAGTAAGGCAGTTAAAGTAGGATAAATACAATCCAGCAACACTTTACTTGAAGGTACTGTAGCTACATAAGAGTGACATGACACTGACATGAATGTGTCATCAACACACAAGTTAGGCCACGACGTCCACACGTAGCAAAACAATCTTTCCCCTCTCCGTTTTCCCTGGCATAGTTTTTGTCAGGACAAGTTAGAGTTAGGGTTCACGTGTAATGCAGATGCCTTCAAGTAAAGTGTTGTCCATACAGTATATGAGATTTGTTGAATTATTTTATATCTTTCTCACTCTCACTGTATCTTTTGTCACTTCAATTCATCTTCTGTCTCCCACGCAATGCCCTTCTGCTGAACTCCCTTATTGCCTTGTAGCGCTGCTCTCTCCCTCTTATTGAGTTATTCAATGGACTAACAGGACTTAAAGAGGAACTATGCAGGATTGGCGATTTCATCTCTGGTTTCGGTTTCGTTTTTCGTTTTCGCTCGTTTTATGCTTGCATTTTATCTGCAGAGCTTCCCCGACAGCTTTAGCGTGTATATTTATACATGTATAGGCTATATTTAAATATATAAATTGCAAGCGTGGTTCTTCGTCTCAGACTTCCAGATGTAAACAAAGAGCAATCGTCTCCTGCAGAAAGTTGCATAGGGTCTCTTTAAAACATTCACATTACATCTCTTTAACTTACTTCACCATGATTAACACTAAAACTACCATACAGCCATACATTTAAAAGTCCTTAATCAAGAAACAGTTTGTGTGGTGGTGATTAAAAAAAACGGTAACACTTTACTTGACGGGTTCATTCATAACACATTCATAACAGATGTCATAAACTGCACATGAAGTATTCATGACTGATTCATGAAACATGACTCAACATTCATACCAACACTTTCATGAATGTGGCAAGACAAAACAACGAAATATTGTCAAAATAAAAGTCCAACAATCTAGTAATCCATATACAGGGTATTATGAATCATCCCCTGCAGCGTTTGTAAACATATCATGAATATTTTATGAAGTCTACTTCAAATGTCACTTTACTATACGAGTTGTGAAGTATTTATCATACTGGGAAGTGAACTACTGACCATCTGCGGACCTCTTAATGGTTGGACATTCCTCTTTTATCTATATATACAGTCATTGGTGTAGACAATTATGCATTCTTCAGAGGTTACTATCATAAAATAAACAAACAGACAAACAAAAAACGAATTTCTCCTGGACACTGTACTTCCCCGTTGACTAAGATGTGACATGATCAGGTTGGCTAAAACAAAAAAGACAGCAATGCTGCTTTGCGATTGTTGGACTTTTATTTTGACAAGTTTTTGACGTTTTGTCTTCCACATTCATGAAAGGGTTGGTATGAATATTAAGTCATGTTTCATGAAACAGTCATGAATACTTCATGTGCAGTTCATGACAGCTGTTATGAATGTGTTATGAACGAACCCGACAAGTAAAGTGTTACCAAAAAAACAACAACATTGCATTACACATCATATTATGTGCTACTCTTATTACATGTTGTTAGAGGTGGCTCAACCACAGGGAAGAAATTACTTGGAATACAGTAGGCGACCTTTAGGCTGCTTAGTGTATTTAATGTGTATCTTTCATTTAAAGCATTTCAAAAATTGAAGTAGCAACAGAATGTGAAGAAATAACTGTTCTGTCAGTGCCACCTTTCCCCTATTTTGCCCAGATAGGCCTGTCTCTAAAATTAGTATGCTAACCAGCTAGCTTCGTCATGCTTTGGCAATTTAAGGAAATCATAAAGGCAACCAGGACAAGGAAGTGGTGGAGTTATACTGTTCTCATAAATTAGTCTACAAGTTCCTGTTTGTTATCAGCCTTACCTGCACTAATTATAGCCAACACATCTTCGCATAGACTAATGTTCATTGTGGCCTAGGAAAGGTTTATCCACTCCACTTCAATGGCAGTGCGAAGATGCTAGGTATGGGCAGGACCTCATATACGCTGAGTGTCGTGGTCACACCATATTGGTGAAGTCACAAAGACAGCTATAGCGGCTCTTCTTTCTGCGGAAATTTGGCCTGGACCACAAAATATTGACCAATTTTTACCACTAGTATTGTAGTCTACAATAGAGAGCATTCTGACTGGTGGCATAACATCATGGTATGGTAACAACACCAGGATCAAAAATAGCTACAAAGAGTCATTAGAGCAGCACAGCGCGTTACAAGGACGGAGTTACATCCATCCAGGACCTCTACAGTCAGCGCTGCAGAAGAAAGGCCAAGCTTCTGACCGCTGTCATCCCAGCCGCTGTCTCTTCACCCTCCTGCATTCTGGAAGACGATACAAGAGCATAAGGACCCGTACCGGCAGATATAGGGACAGTTTCTACCCACAAGTCATCAGGATGTACACTAATATATTTCCCTCTTCCTTCTTCTCTCTCCGTCTTTTTTAAATAGTATCTATTCATTTTTCTCTTTGATTTATTCTTGAAGTTGAATGAACAGCGCAAGGAATTTCTATGCTTATAAATGCTTATTCATAAGTACATGACAATAAACGTTAAACTTTGAACTTTACTGACTCTGGTTTCTGGTTTATCATAGGTGAGAAATAATGAAACACTCCGACAAGACAATGGTGCTATAGTCATTCACCTCATGACAAAGAAGGAATACCTCAACCCTGTATATCCTTTTTCTTTTTTTCTTTTTTTGATTATGGAAGAGATATGAGACAGGTACTTCAAAATATATTACCACAACAGTTTAATTTTGACAGTTGAAAAAATAACACAATATAACAAAACATGCATCAAAAATGTCTAAATGTCTAAATATTTGATACAATCTTAAATGCATAAAAAAGTTAGTAATGATTTACTTTAACTGATTTCTGCTAAAGCAAATATGTCGCCACATGTTTGAGCAGCAAAAAAAAAAAAAAAAAAAAAAACCCTCAAAGAAATTTTCAGAATGCTTGTCATGTTAGAGTATGTATTTCAATACCATTTAGGCATCACTTCCTTATTCATCCTTTATAAATTTGCATTTCCCATGATAAAGAAGAATGACTAAAGTTTGAGTAGATTAATAGAAATAAAGGAAACAGATATGTACAAAAGGTGGTGTGCTGAGCTGAGAGCTTTGTGTGAATACTGAAGATTTGCATAAACTTATATGCTGCATTTCAGATTTTGTACATGTGAAATAGTTTTTCTTTTTATCCATAAATGCATCAAAGAAAAGGTCTCCAATGTCACAGCCAGTATCACATGTTAACCATGTTAGAGAATTATATTATGATATTTACAATGGACAGCTTTTTTGCTTCAGTTGGCATACATTCAGTTAAGTGCAAATTGGTGGATTTATATTATTAATGCTTGACACCTTTCTCACACAGGGGCACTCAATGCCATGACAACAAAAATAGCATGGGCAGCAAACAGCTCAATAGGGTGGCATTGATTCCAGAGGTGCCAGATGTGGTTAAAATTGTGGTTGTTGTGGTGGTAGTAACCGGGGTTGTTAGTGTGGTAGTTTCTTCTGCTGCAGTGCTTGTAGGTGCATCTGTGGTGGTTGCCTTGGCTGTTGTTGGTTCGACTGTGGTTTTTATGGTGGTTTTTGTTGTAGATGTGGTGCTTGGTGTGGTTGTAGAGGTTGTGCTTGCAATTGTTGTAGCTGCAGTGGTTGTAGTTGTAGTCGGGGCTGTTGGTGTGGTAGTTTCTTCTGCTGTAGTGCTTGCTTTGGTTGTTGCTTCTGTAGGTGCTTCTGTAGGTGCACCTGTAGTGGGCACGTTGGGTGTTGTTTTTGTTGTGGGTTCAACTGTGGTGGTAGTTGTAGTTGCAGTTGTCGTAGGAACAACCATGGTGGTCTCCATTACTGTTGAAGCTGGCATTGTTGACATCCTTGCATCTTCCTGATAACATAGAGCAGTGCAAAACAGTAAGACAAGAGTTCTAACAGGAGAACTCAGACAAAGTTAAAGATAAAATTAGTGCATAGAGTAAATCATCACAAGTTATGATATCATAATATGACATATAATATGGGTAAAATGTACAATAAGAGACTCAACAACAACACAAAAGTTTCACCAGCGTTACTTTTCCCTTCATTAACTGCATTTTCTCAATAAAATGTATTTCTTTCACCATCAAATATTAAAGAATGCATCTAATATTAATCTCTGACATATTAAAATATGAAAACTTCAAAGTGGACTTCAAAGGGAAGGATAATCCCTATGAGGTTCAGCCCTAACATCAAACAGACACACATGAAGAAAACTAGGCAAGCACTAGTACTTTTTGTATATTTTGTATAAACCAATGCCTCCTAATAAAGGCCATCTCTGAATCAGCTGTTGTCTGAATCATGTCACATACACGCAAAATATCCTTGTGAATCACAAAAACAGACATGGTGTGCAGTACCTGAGCCAGCAAAGGTGACCAGAGAGTCACAGCGCAGAAGAACAGTTGCAGAAGCTTCATGCTGAAGGTGGAGATGGAGGTTGGAACTGATGGTACAGTGAGCAATCAGATAGTCCCCACGAGAGTCCACGAGAGCGTCCTGGGCGAGAGAGGAAGACGGCCGGGTCCAGGGAGACGTGCTGCTGCTGTCCCTCTCTTGGAGCGGGATGTGATGCTTGTTGAAAAGTCTGAAGCAGCTGTGAAATGTGTCAGCCTTTTTATACTCCACTGGCCTTGACCTGTGACCCCAGGTATGTGAGAGAGAACATGCGGTTTTCTTCTCTGTACTTCCTGTTCAGATTCATGCGAAAACCCAGCAGATTTGCCACGCATAGTTTGAGATAAGAACGTTTTTTATTTGAAGCCAAAGGTCACATTGATCCTTCGTCTGGATGTACAGTAGGTTTGTTTGCATCTGTGAATAATTATCCATGATCAATTTGGTTGATTTGCGTGTCTGAAATATTTTCCAAAAAATTAATAATGACTAAATTGAATTGGCGCAGTGAAAAGTTATAGATTCTCAGTATCTGCTACTTGTATGTCTTCACCATAAAGGGCTGATTTGACATGTACATAAGCTTTGTCTGTATACATAGGATGCAAGAAGTATTTTTCATTGATTTGCTATGTATAGTCTGAGATACGAAGGTTTTTATTTGAAGCCAAAGGTCTTTGATCCTATGGATGTAGGCTTGTTTGCATCTGGGAATAATTATCCATGATAAATTTGGTTAATTTCCGTGTCTAACAAATTTGTCATAAAATGAATAATGACTCAATTGAATTGCCGCTGTAATAAGTTATACATTCGCAGTACTTCACCATAAAGAGCTGAGTTGGGTTTGACATGTACAAAAGCTTTTTCTGTATACAGAGGATACAGTAAGCAATTTTCATTAATTGCCACTGTACCTGGTAGCCATTGGTTAAAATAAGCTTGCGGGTCACATTGTCAGTTCACAGTTTTTAATTATGATATGGGTAAGTTGTAGATTAAGCAATCTAAAGTTCAGTCTCAAAACAGACAACTTTGGTAAATGAATGGCCTAAACATCAGATGTTTCAGAGTACAATGCACCTGTCTCACGTGGGGAAAACCCCTGTCTGCTTTTATCTCATTATGCTTATCTTTTTAAGGAAATACTGCTTTTTTTGTCTACACGTGCAGCGAACAACTACACTCACGCAGGCCACGAACAGAACATTATGTACACTATTTGCTTCACTGATATCTATAATATTATATATATATATATAATAAAACAAAAATCAAAAAGAGACTGAAACAAAGTAGCCTGACCTAAGCAAATGTAGAATTGGAAAAAAGGGGATAATAACCTACATTTAAATGGACTTTGAACCAATACCATATCCACTGCACTATACATAAATGCAATGATGGATGGATTACTTTTTCATGAAAATGACCTAAATAGCCTCTGTTCTCCTGCACGCAAAAACAAACAAACAAACAAACAAACAAACAAACAAAACAATCTTTCTGCAGCCTCAGCTTAAAACTTGAGATCCCTGGTCATAACAGAATATGAATTATGGGTAGCATGAAACTTAGCAAGGTGACACTGGCCCCCAGGGTGCCAGTAGAGGGGGTTGCCTTTGTGGCTTTTATTGGTGTACTTGTGATGGTTTCTTTGGTTGTTATTTTAGTTGTTGTAGAAACGTTTGTGTTTGCGTAGAATGTTGTTGATGTAGATTTTGTTGTGTTGGTTGCCATTGCTGTTGTAGATTCAGGCACAGTGGTTGGTGTGGTTTTGATTGTCATATGTGAAGCTGTTGTCGTTACCATAGATGTTGCTGTGGGTTCAACTTTAGTACTTGTTTCGATGGATGCAGTGTTTTCCATGGTTGTTGATGTAGGATTAGGTGTGGTTGTTGGCATGGTTGTTGTTGTGGATGTAGGTGCTCTTATGGTGGACGACATGGTTGTTTCTGAAGGTTCAGTCATAGTGCTTGTGGTGCTTTTGATTGTTGTAGTTTCACCTGAGATGGTTCCACTCGTTGTTGTCTCTGTGGGTTCAACAGTGGAAGTTGTTGTGGTTCTTGCACTTTCCCCAGTTGTAGTACTTGCCATGGTTGTTGCTGTGGTGGCACTTGTGGTGATTACCTTGTCTGTTGTGCTTCTGGATTCAGCTGTGCTGGATTTTGTGGTTCTTGTTGACACAGGTGTGGTGTTTACCATGGCTGTTACTGATATTGGGTTAGCTGTGGTGATTGGCATGTTTGTTGTTGTTGGAGATGCAACTACAGTGGTCGAAGTATTCTTCGTTGCTGTAGGTTCACTTGTAGTGGTTACTTTGGCTGTTATTACAGTGGGTTCATATGTGGTGGTTGTTATTGCTGTTGTTGTAGGTTCAATCACAGTGGTTGTGACAGCCGTGGTGTTTGCCACTGTTGTTCCAGTGGTTTCCAAGGTGACCATGGTGTTTTTTTGTTCCGTAGGTGCACCTGTGATTGTTTCCTTGGTTGTTATTTTAGTTGTTGTAGAAACTTTTGTGTTTGCAAAGATTGTTGTCAGTGCAGATTTTGTTGTGTTGGTTGCCATTGTTATTTTTGTAGGTTTAGGCACAGTGGTTGGTGTGGTTTTAGTTGTCATATGTATAGCTGCTGTCGTTACCATAGATGTTGTTGTGGGTTCAACTTTAGTGCTTGTTTTGATGGATGCAGCATTTTCCATGGTTGTTGATGTAGGATTAGGTGTGGTTGTTGGCATGGTGGTTGTTGTTGATGTAGGTGCTCTTATGGTGGACGACATGGTTGTTTCTGAAGGTTTAATTGTGGTGCTTGTGGTGGTTTTGATTGTTGTAGGTTCACCTGAGATGTTTCCACTCGTTGTTGTTTCTGTGGGTTCAACAGTGGAAGTTGCTGTGGTTCTTGCACTTTCCCCAGTTGTAGTACTTGCCATGATTGTTGCTGTGGTGGCACTTGTAGTGATTACCTTGTCTGTTGTGCTTCTGGATTCAGCTGTACTCGATTCTGTGGTTCTTGTTGACTCAGGTGTGGTGTTTACCATGGCTGTTACTGACATTGGGTTAGCTGTGGTGATTGGCATGTCCGTTGGTGTTGGAGATGCAACTACAGTGGTTAAAGTTTTGTTTGTTGCTGTAACTTCACCTGTAGTGGTTACATTGGCTGTTATTACTGTGGGTTCATATGTGGTGGTTGTTATTGATGTTGTAGGTTCAACCACGATGGTTGTGACAGGCGTGGTGTTAGCCATTGTTATTCCAGTGGTTTCCAAGGTGACCATGGTGTTTTTTGGTTCCGTAGGTGCACCTGTGATTGTTTCCTTGGTTGTTATTTTAGTTGTTGTAGAAACTTTTGTGTTTGCAAAGATTGTTGTCAGTGCAGATTTTGTTGTGTTGGTTGCCATTGTTACTTTTGTAGGTTTAGGCACAGTGGTTGGTGTGGTTTTAGTTGTCATAGCTGCTGTCGTTACCATAGATGTTGTTGTGGGTTCAACTTTAGTACTTGTTTCGATGGATGCAGTGTTTTCCATGGTTGTTGATGTAGGATTAGGTGTGGTTGTTGGCATGGTGGTTGTTGTTGATGTAGGTGCTCTTATGGTGGACGGCATGGTTGTCTCTGTAGGTTCAGTCATAGTGCTTGTGGTGGTTTTGATTGTTGTAGGTTCACCTGAGATGTTTCCACTCGTTGTTGTCTCTATGGGTTCAACAGTGGAAGTTGCTGTTGTTCTTGCACTTTCCCCAGTTGAAGTACTTGCCATGATTGTTGCTGTGGTGGCACTTGTAGTGATTCCCTTGTCTGTTGTGCTTCTGGATTCAGCTGTACTAGATTCTGTGGTTCTTGTTGACTCAGGTGTGGTGTTTACCATGGCTGTTACTGACATTGGGTTAGCTGTGGTGATTGGCATGTTCGTTGTTGTTGGAGATGTAACTACAGAGGTTAAAGTATTGTTTGTTGCTGTAGGTTCACCCGTAATGGTTACGTTGGCTGTTATTACTGTGAGATCAACTGTAGTGGTTGTTGTGGCTGTTGTTGTATGTGCAGGCACAGTGGTTGGTGTGGTTTTGATTGTCATATGTGCAGCTGCTGTCGTTACCATAGATGTTGTGGGTTCAACTTTAGTGCTTGTTTTAATGGATACAGTGTTTTCCATGGTTGTTGATGTAGGATTAGGTGTGGTTGTTGGCATGGTGGTTGTTGTTGATGTAGGTGGTCTTATGGTGGACGACATGGTTGTTTCTGTAGGTTCAGTCATAGTGCTTGTGGTGTTTTTGATTGTTGTAGGTTCACCTGAGATGGTTCCACTCGTTGTTGTCTCTGTGGGTTCAACAGTGAAAGTTGTTGTGGTTCTTGCACTTTCCCCAGTTGTACTACTTGCCATGGTTGTTGCTGTGGTGGCACTTGTGGTGATTACGTTGTCTGTTGTGCTTCTGGATTCAGCTGTACTAGATTCTGTGGTTCTTGTTAACTCAGGTGTGGTGTTTACCATGGCTGTTACTGACATTGGGTCAGCTGTGGTGATTAGCATGTCCGTTGTTGTTGGAGATGTAACTACAGTGGTTAAAGTATTGTTTGTTGCTGTAACTTCACCCGTAGTGGTTACATTAGCAGTTATTACTGTGGGTTCATATGTGGTGGTTGTTATTGATGTTGTAGGTTCAACCACGATGGTTGTGACAGCCGTGGTGTTCGCCATTGTTATTCCAGTGGTTTCCAAGGTGACCATGGTGTTTTTTGGTTCCGTAGGTGCACCTGTGATTGTTTCCTTGGTTGTTATTTTAGTTGTTGTAGAAACTTTTGAGTTTGCAAAGATTGTTGTTGATGTAGATTTTGTTGTGTTGGTTGCCATTGCTGTTGTTGTAGGTTCAGGCACAGTGGTTGGTGAGGTTTTGTTTGTCATATGTGCAGCTGTTGTCGTTACCATAGATATTGTTGTGGGTTCAACTTTAGTGCTTGCCTTTATGGATGCAGTGTTTTCCATGGTTGTTGGCATGGTTGTTGTTGTTGATGTAGGTGCTCTTATGGTAGACGGCATGGTTGTTTCTGAAGGTTCAATTGTGGTGCTTGTGGTGGTTTTGATTGTTGTAGGTTCACCTGAGATGGTTCCACTCGTTGTTGTCTCTGTGGGTTCAACAGTGAAAGTTGTTGTGGTTCTTGCACTTTCCCCAGTTGTAGTACTTGCCATGGTTGTTGCTGTGGTGGCACTTGTGGTGATTACGTTGTCTGTTGTGCTTCTGGATTCAGCTGTACTAGATTCTGTGGTTCTTGTTAACTCAGGTGTGGTGTTTACCATGGCTGTTACTGACATTGGGTCAGCTGTGGTGATTAGCATGTCCGTTGTTGTTGGAGATGTAACTACAGTGGTTAAAGTATTGTTTGTTGCTGTAACTTCACCCGTAGTGGTTACATTAGCAGTTATTACTGTGGGTTCATATGTGGTGGTTGTTATTGATGTTGTAGGTTCAACCACGATGGTTGTGACAGGCGTGGTGTTTGCCATTGTTATTCCAGTGGTTTCCAAGGTGACCATGGTGTTTTTTGGTTCCGTAGGGGCACCTGTGATTGTTTCCTTGGTTGTTATTTTAGTTGTTGTAGAAACTTTTGTGTTTGCAAAGATTGTTGTCAGTGCAGATTTTGTTGTGTTGGTTGCCATTGTTACTTTTGTAGGTTTAGGCACAGTGGTTGGTGTGGTTTTAGTTGTCATATGTTTAGCTGCTGTCGTTACCATAGATGTTGTTGTGGGTTCAACTTTAGTACTTGTTTCGATGGATGCAGTGTTTTCCATGGTTGTTGATGTAGGATTAGGTGTGGTTGTTGGCATGGTGGTTGTTGTTGATGTAGGTGCTCTTACAGTGGACGGTATGGTTGTCTCTGTAGGTTCAGTCATAGTGCTTGTGGTGGTTTTGATTGTTGTAGGTTCACCTGAGATGTTTCCACTCGTTGTTGTCTCTATGGGTTCAACAGTGGAAGTTGCTGTTGTTCTTGCACTTTCCCCAGTTGAAGTACTTGCCATGATTGTTGCTGTGGTGGCACTTGTAGTGATTACCTTGTCTGTTGTGCTTCTGGATTCAGCTGTACTAGATTCTGTGGTTCTTGTTGACTCAGGTGTGGTGTTTACCATGGCTGTTACTGACATTGGGTTAGCTGTGGTGATTGGCATGTTCGTTGTTGTTGGAGATGTAACTACAGAGGTTAAAGTATTGTTTGTTGCTGTAGGTTCACCCGTAATGGTTACGTTGGCTGTTATTACTGTGAGATCAACTGTAGTGGTTGTTGTGGCTGTTGTTGTATGTGCAGGCACAGTGGTTGGTGTGGTTTTGATTGTCATATGTGCAGCTGCTGTCGTTACCATAGATGTTGTGGGTTCAACTTTAGTGCTTGTTTTAATGGATACAGTGTTTTCCATGGTTGTTGATGTAGGATTAGGTGTGGTTGTTGGCATGGTGGTTGTTGTTGATGTAGGTGGTCTTATGGTGGACGACATGGTTGTTTCTGTAGGTTCAGTCATAGTGCTTGTGGTGGTTTTGATTGTTGTAGGTTCACCTGAGATGGTTCCACTCGTTGTTGTCTCTGTGGGTTCAACAGTGAAAGTTGTTGTGGTTCTTGCACTTTCCCCAGTTGTACTACTTGCCATGGTTGTTGCTGTGGTGGCACTTGTGGTGATTACGTTGTCTGTTGTGCTTCTGGATTCAGCTGTACTAGATTCTGTGGTTCTTGTTAACTCAGGTGTGGTGTTTACCATGGCTGTTACTGACATTGGGTCAGCTGTGGTGATTAGCATGTCCGTTGTTGTTGGAGATGTAACTACAGTGGTTAAAGTATTGTTTGTTGCTGTAACTTCACCCGTAGTGGTTACATTAGCAGTTATTACTGTGGGTTCATATGTGGTGGTTGTTATTGATGTTGTAGGTTCAACCACGATGGTTGTGACAGCCGTGGTGTTCGCCATTGTTATTCCAGTGGTTTCCAAGGTGACCATGGTGTTTTTTGGTTCCGTAGGTGCACCTGTGATTGTTTCCTTGGTTGTTATTTTAGTTGTTGTAGAAACTTTTGAGTTTGCAAAGATTGTTGTTGATGTAGATTTTGTTGTGTTGGTTGCCATTGCTGTTGTTGTAGGTTCAGGCACAGTGGTTGGTGAGGTTTTGTTTGTCATATGTGCAGCTGTTGTCGTTACCATAGATATTGTTGTGGGTTCAACTTTAGTGCTTGCCTTTATGGATGCAGTGTTTTCCATGGTTGTTGGCATGGTTGTTGTTGTTGATGTAGGTGCTCTTATGGTAGACGGCATGGTTGTTTCTGAAGGTTCAGTTGTGGTGCTTGTGGTGGTTTTGATTGTTGAAGGTTCACTTGAGATGGTTCCACTAGTTGTTGTTTCTGTGGGTTCAACAGTGAAAGTTGTTGGTGTTCTTGCACTTTCCCCAGTTGTAGTACTTGCCATGGTTGTTGCTGTGGTGGCACTTGTGGCGTTTACCATGGCTGTTACTGACATTGGGTTAGCTGTAGTGATTGGCATGTTTGTTGTTGTTGGAGATGTAACTACAGTCGTTAACGTTCTGTTTGTTGCTGTTTTTGGTGAAGCTTTAGCTGTGTTGGTTGTCATTACTGTTGTTGTAGGTTCAAGCACAGTGGTTTGTGCGGGATTGGTTGTCATATATGCACCTGTTGTCGTTGTCATTGTTGTCAGTTTAACTTCAGTGCTTGTTGTGATGGATACAGTGTTTTCCATGGTTGTTGATGGGAGATTAGGTGTTGTTGTTGGCATGGTTGTGACAGTTTGCGAGGCAGCAGGAGTTGGTTTGAGAGTTATTGATGTACTTACTGGCGGTTCAATTGTGGTCTGTGAGTCTGTGACTCTCGTTGTGGTGGAATTTGTGATGGTTGTTGACGTAGGTGTAGATGTCATCACTGACATGGTAGTTGGAGAGACTTTTGATGTTATATGTTCATCTGTTACAATGATTGTTATTTCTGTGCACACAACTTTTGTACTTGTTAATGGTGTTGTTTTCACAGGCTCTATGTTTGTCATGCTTGTCCTTGTAGGTTCAACCACAGGAGTTGAAGTGGTGTGTATTGTCGTAGGTGCACTTGAGAGTATTACATTGGTCGTTGATGTTATGGGCTCAACAGGGGTAGTTGCCATGGTTCTTACTGTTCTTACTGTAACAGGTGTAGTATTTGCCAAGATAGTTGTTGATTTACTTTTGGAGGTTGGCATGACTGTTGTTGTTTGAGATTCAGCTTCAGTAGTTGGGCTGGTTTCAGTTGTGATAGGTGCACCTATAGTGGCTACTTTCGGTGTTGCTGTTGTGGGTTCAACTGTAGTGGATGTTGTTCTTGCTGGGGTTTCACTAGTTGCCACAGGGACATTTATGGTGGTCTCAATGGTTTTCTCTCTTGCAGTGGCACCTGTTGTGGATGACATTGTTGCTCTAGGTGCAGCTGTGGTTGGCACCATGGTCATCTAATAACAGAAATATAATTGCTTTAATTATAGGGAATGGAATCATCTGGTTAATGAATTTAGTTCATTGTTTGATTACAGTTTTGATATTGCGTCACAAGAAGAAACAAGAGATTAAAAAATAGAAATTAAAACAGATTAACAAGAGGCAAACAAAGGTACATGATACACCAAAATCCGATAAGAGATGAAAGGCATAAATGTAAAACAAATAATGAGAGGACCGATAACAGGCTAACATACAATAATAAAGTGAAAACATAAAATGATGACAGTCTTCTACATGATCTACAGACTACATAAAAACAGTCTAAAAAACATCTTGCAACTTTTTCATTGGTTTCATGTGTTTTATGCATTTCTTTATTTTAATTAAAATGGCTACATGGCTCTCTATTGGATTACATGTAGAACTAGAAAAGCACTCCAACAGTGCAGCCAGAGACGGTTCATAAATGCCTGCCCTTGAATCCCGACAGAATTACAGATTAGTCCCAAAATGTAATTGTTCCTTCCTTGGGTCATGTCTGACCTTCCCTGAAAATCTCATCGAAATCCATCCATTACTTTTTGAGTTGTCTTGCTATCAAACTGACAGACAGACAGACAAACAAACGCCGGTCCCCGATGCAAACATATACCTCTTTGGCGGAGGTAAACAAATGGAAAACATGTATGTAATGCCACTGGATGAAACTCCTTTACCCAATTCTTCAATCAGCAATCATTCACTATCCATAAGGGATGCCATCTTGGATCTGTGCTGTGTTGCTATTTTTGTTATTTTCTGTCATGATTTTGTGAATTTTTAAATGTTTGGTCACTGTTAGAGACTTTTGCAAACAATTGAGACAATTGACAATTCAACTGAGAGAAAGTAACGGTTTAACAATTGTACACTCATGGATAAGTCTTGAGTTGAGAAACAACAGGAGAAACAGCAAAAAATTACAAAAGTTTCCTTCCATCAAAACACATTTCTCCTTTTCTCACTGTCAAACTGGAATATATGACAGAATGTCATACTGTGGTATAAAGTCACCAACTCGTTGACTCTCACTGTGCTAAAATGTCTCCAATCATCATCACGCTTTGTGTTCACTGAATTATGTCATCCTTGTGAATTGTGATTTGTGACATACTGTAGCCTACATATAAGCAGAGTAGATAGAGAAGTTCCGTCTGATATTGATATTGTCACTGTGAATGAACACCATGACAACAGCATGGCAGAGCATTGAGTACAATGTCAAAGGTGAAGTAATATTCATATTCTTCAGTGGTTCCGTGTTGGTGGAATGAGTTGCCCAGTGCTCTCCGTTCCAGCAACAGCTTTGGATCTTTTAAGAGGGGTCTTAAGGCATATTTGTTCAATATGCACTTAGTCCTTTGAGTTTGTGATGTATTATGGTTTGTATAATAGTATTGTTTTGTTATAATTTGTCCATTGATAGAATTTGACATTTATTTTGCTATTGTCCTTAAATTTAGCCATACCATGCTTTAGTTATTATTATTATTATATATAATTAACTGAGTGACTTATTTGATTGCTATTCTCATTTCACTGTTTTTATTTCTCATTAGGTTAGTGCTTAAAATTATTGTTTTACTGATAATATTACTATTCTCCCTATTGTAATTGTTCACTGTTAATTTAATTTGTACTGTTATTTATTTGTATGTCGCTTTGGACAAAGGCGTCTGCTAAATAACCATAACCATAACCATAACCATAATAAAAAGTACCTGAGCCAGAGAGAAAGCCATATAGCACACAAGCAGACATTTCATGATGAAGACACCTTGGAGATGATGGTGGAGGAGGTTGAGGCTAAAGATGGTAGAGACTCAAACAATCCTCAAGTCCTGAGAGTGTTCTGGGCTAGAGGAAAAGATTGTCGCGTCCTATTAGCCCTGCTGTCCTGTCCCCCTTTTACCATGTCGTGTGTGATGTGATGCTGTGACGTTGTGAGAAAGCTGTGATACGTAGGCTATTTGCCTTTATACACAACCCTGACTTTGCCTTAGGTATGTGTTGATTTTCTTCCAAGACTTCCTGATTAATTAATTATTTGCCTCCAGATAGTCTACTTATTAGCTAAAGATTGCTAATATTTCTGTGAAACATGCCACACTGACCTCCACTTAAAAGGGCATTCCTTAAGGATGTTAAAGAGAGGTTGGATAGGGACAGGGCCGTGTATTGCAGTTGAAAACATTCTGGGTTTAGCCCGTAGAGTCTAAACAGCTCTCATAATTCCCATTTTGCCTGCCCTTGCTGTTCACTTTTGATAATTAATCCACTGACTATAGCCTCATTTGCACCAGATTGATTGAATATTATGGACAATAATATTTTGATAATTAAAGGATATAACGACCTGTTGCTATCTTGACATTAAAGACAAACTATATACTGCAGCCTATAGCCACCTAGCAGATTGGCGTTTTAGTTAGCTGTATATGGTTGATGTTGTGTTTAGCTTAAGGAGAATGAATCATTATGGACTTACTAATTTCATTCCAAAAAGACTACATAAGTAGCCAATAGGCCAGCACTGTTTGGCCAGCTTTAAACTGTAGTAGGCTATAATGAGTGCAGGGCATGCTGATAACAAACCTGACCTTGTAAACTAAATTATGAGAACACCTTGTAAACTAAATGATGAGAACACCATAACTCCACCACTTCCTTGTCCTTGTTGCCTTGATGATTTCCTTATAATTTTCTTATACAAATATGAAATGCAAACAAAGACATGCCCAACACTGGAAACATAGACATTATAAATCTTTAAAATATCTATGTCTGGAACTATCTCGCTTGCTTGCTCTATCGTGTATGCGCTCTCTTACTTACAAATGTCAGGACCCGTATCCTGCTTGTATGTTTAATAAATAGGTCCTTCTCATTTTAATACGACGATTTGTTTGTGTTGTTTTTGTGAGCAATGATTGTGTGCAGTTTGTCAACTTTCAAAGCGCAATTCTGTGCTGAATGTTTCCTGACATGACTATTTCTGATTAGTATGATTAACCTTTATCATCTGAAAGTAAATGTAAAATTTTAAAAATTGGCTACTATGTTAACTCCTAATAAAATTACTTTGATCAGCTTGATGGCTTTCTTTATTCTCGTACAGGGGTGTTGTAAGGTCAATTTTAGGGGGGGTTATCTTAATCACAGGTCTCACACAAGAGGTTTGTTGTTCCTAGCAGTTGAAAATATTCAGGGTTTAGCCTGTAGATTCTAAACAGTTCTCATAATTCCCATTTTGCCTGCCCTTACTTTTGATAATTAATCCACTGACTATAGCCTCATTTGCGCCACATTGGTTGAATATTATGGTATGGACAATAGTATTTTCACAATTAAAGGTGTGTGCAGTTTTCATGCACATGCATGGAAGAGAGCGCACACTGCTAAGGGGCTCAACAGGGGTTGCTGTGACATCGCTTTCAGATCAGGTGATGTTCCTATAGCTCATCCGGGGCTAACATGAAAAGGGGCATCAAAATGGACAAGCACAACCACAAGCTGAGGATTGAGGATCCATCCAGAGACCTGATGAACTGAGGATCATACCAATTTCTCACATAAATCTCTGTGATAACTACTAATAACTAAACTCTTCTTGACCTAATACAGCAGAAATAATAGCGTACATAATAATAGCCTGTACAAGCTGTGTCAACAAACAAAATGTGTCTCTTTGGGCCTATGACTGATATGTTTGTTTTACCTTCTTCAACACTTAGATACCATTCAGTGCCAGAGATGTAACACGCTTACTGATAAAAAAGACAAGGCAAGGATTTTGAAGGCTTGGAACTGAATTATCTGCTTGAATGTCAGTTAGACTTTGCAGTTACATTTAATAATGATCACAGTTAACTGAGGCTACTATCACACTGAACAAAAATAAAAACTTTTTTTTTCTGTGAAAATGTGTTAGTCTTTATTCAAATATGGAATGCCATCCCATTATGCATTACATGTAGAATAATCAAACTGGAATATAATCTTTTTCTGAATTCCCAAGACAAGTAACCTAATAATACTTATACAAACTTTTGGCATTTAGAAACAGTACACTCTCTAAAATGAATGTGTTGAAAACAACACAACTCTGTGTCCAGAAAGGGACAACACAGTTTGTGTTTCCTTTTTTCTTTGTTCCACAATTTTTTTTAAACAAATCTCTGTCCAGATAGGGACAACACATTTGATTTAGGAGTGTATATGTAGAATAAAATACCTTTGGTCCCACTTAATCTCAGTTGTCCTTAATATCCATCTTATTTACACAATAACTCCACCATTAAGTGAATCCGGTGTAACATCTGTTTGCATGTCATGTTTTACATTAGCCAGGCTATATTAGCCTGTCACAAAGCACACATAGAGTATAGAGACAACCTGTTTAAACCATTGAAGAACAGCACAATGAAATCCATACCTGACAAGGGTCGGGTTTCCCAGATTCGTTAAGAAGCTCTTAAGTCCTAAGAACTTCTTAGGAGCGTTCTTAGAATGTTCTTAGAGCGCTCCTAAGAAGTTCTTAGCACTTAAGAGCTTCTTAACGAATCTGGGAAACCCAGCCAAGGCTAGTGCTGTGCAGGGGCCTATAAAGACATGAAGGAACAAAAGCACAGCTTGTTGTAATCAGTGCCCCTGTTTTAAAGCAACACTATGCAACAATTCACCAGCATGCTGACTATAAAGGCATGTATACGCCCTTGCAAACACCACTCAGAGCCTTGTTTGCTAACTTGGCAATAGTCAGTAAGCTAATATGAAACTTAATTGGGAGATAATACCAAAACTAGCGGCCTGATAAAACCATCCCTCTAAAACGGTCAGATTGTAGTGTTTTGCGGTACGTACACCATCTTAAGACTTAGGAATAGTACAGCATTTCAGACTCGGTCGGCCATCTCGTTGTTTCATTTTTATGCCGAATTCCAACACGCTTGTTTCCAGACGTATACGGTGATAAATGTCGGGCACTGCCGAGCTAGCATGTTTCTCATGTGTATCTTACGTAGGAACAACTGATTAGCCCAATAGTGTGTTGTAATAAAGACACGCACAGAAGTTATGACAAAGCAGTGCAGCTTTCAGGCAACTTGAAAGGAATAAGGTCACTTAATGTAGAGAAAACACCACAAAAAACATACATCTACAGATCAACATCATTCACTCTATACCAAAATATGAAAAAAAAAAAAAACATCACAAACCCCTCAAAAAACATAAGACAGAAAAAAATATGTTTTCAACTCAATTCTGTGTAACTGTTTACATACTGAGGAAGGAAACCCCCACACAAATATAAGCTTCATATAAATATAAATCTCCAAGAAGAAAAAAATAACTCCTTCAAGCCAGGCGTCTCAGAGCGACAGCGACTGGCTTAGGAAGGTGGCTCTGCAGCAGACAGAGGAAGACAGAGGAAGAGAGACAGCTTTTTGACTGTTGAAGGGCAATCCCCTTAGCTCAGTGCGCTCAGTAGTGTTAGTGTCACGGAATCCCCTGAAGAGGGAATCACTATGCAATCAGCAACAACAGACTGTAGGCATACTGAATCATCCCTTCTTTCAGACTCTTCTCCTCACGGAATCCTCATTGTACATAAAAGGCAGAGCATAGATAGTTTGTGTCTGTATGAATGTGTGTGCGTTTGTGCTTGTGGTTGTGTGTTTGCGTGTGCAAGTGTTTTTTTTGTGTGTGTGTGTGTGTGTGTGTTTGCATGTGTGTTTGTGTATCTGTGTGTGTCTTGTCTCGTAATGTAGTCAATAATCCTGAAAGCACCACTGCCATAAGTGCAGCACTCTTGGTGATTGCCAGTCCATATCTGTCTCTGTCCGCATGCTTCACTCAGATAAAGAAACCGAGTGGAAAAGTGCAAGCCCGAGAGCTGGCTGAGGAGGGGGGGGGGGGAGGGGGGGGGGGGGAGGGGGGGGGGGGGGGCGGTTACACAGTACAAAGTAAACTCCACGGTTAACTCTGGCAAAGGAAGTCCCATGATATGCCAACAGCTCCTTGACTCACAGTGTTACGGTAGACGCAGGGGGAGACGTGAGCCTGGACTGACCAGCATCAGGGCAGTATAGAGATCAGTGGACTGACCAGCATCAGGGCAGTATAGAGATCAGTGGACTGGCAGGGAGCCTGGCTCAGCGGGGCAGAATGAGGGGGGGGTAGGGGGCGGTGGTGAGGGTGGAGGGGGGCGTTTTTAAAGAGGTGTGTGTTGGGGGGAGGAGGAGGAAGGGGGGGGCATTACAACAGCTCCAGCTCCCAGTGTTGGCATGGCTGTTCATCACTCTCTTCCCTGATCACCACATGGTCCCGGTCATAAGCTTTCCCACCTGGAGACGGGAAACACAGAGCAAAGCGTGTCTTAGCATTCCACAAATGTATCGTCATGGAAAGATCCTGGCACGACATCTGATATGATTGAACAATATTTAACCAAGTTAATCTTTTCCTTGGTATAATTGAACAGGTCATTCAATAAATGGCTAGAGCGCAAACAATACATTTAGTGAATCATGAGGATATATAGATACTGTAGAGAGATAGATCATTCATTCATCCCAATGCCGACATTTTAGGCATCCAGTATCCAATAAACACATTAAACACACATACAGTATCACACATACATAAAAAGTGCAAAAGTGAACAGTGCAGGAATTGAACACTGCAATAACTTTGCTTGTTATTAATATACAAATATATATGAATAATACATATATACTGTGTGTATGTATATTTATATACTGTATATATATATATATATTTAAATATATACTGTATATACAGTATATAGTAGGCCATTATGCTGGGTGTTGTACTCACATTTGATATCCAGCACCATGCCAGGGAAGGTGGTGCTAACGATTGTTCCGTTGAGGCTGATGGACCAGATCTGGATCGGTGTGCGGGTCTCGTTCCACAGGACCACCTTCGCTCCCGGCTCCACCGATCCCATCACCTGCAGGCTCGTGGTAGGGGACAACTACAGAGAGGAAAGAGACAGAAGGTGAGGATGGGGTGAAGGAGGGACAGAGAGAGTAAGGGAAGGAAGTTTGACACTTAAGATCACAGATCACAGCTATTTCTGAGTGGTCACTGGCTTCAACCTCCTCCGATAACTTCCCACCACAGTCACAATTCATCTACCTTATTCTTGATGAGTCCATCATGGTAGTACCAGACGTCCGTCATGGGCTCCACCTCCTCCATCACCACCACACGGCCAGTCTTCATGTCCTCCCCCGCCCCCTGGATGGAGAGGTAGTGGCCACGTTCCTTGTTCTTCACCCGGAAGTACCTCCGCTTCTGTGGGACGCGATAACAATGCAGACATCAGAATCAGAATCAGATTCATAATTGATTGGCCAGGTTTGCGTAAACAAACAAGGAATTTGACTCTGGTTAATCTTAAACACTCAACAATAACATAAAAGAAACTCAGTAAGAATAGAATAAGGACAGTACGGCTATGTATAATAATAAATACAGTATGTGCATTTACAAATAAATAGATGCTATGAGTGGGATAGGGTCATGCAATTGTCTGGAGGAGAAGTGCGGCCTTGTTGTCTCTGTCAAGGTTGCCATGCTTGCCATGCAAGATTGACATGCTCAAAACAAATCACATAATCATCAGCCAACGATGCTCTGCAACAAGAGTGTGTTTCTTTAAACACACACATGCACACACCAGAGCGGTAGATAAAACAGAGTGGCGACACTCCCATAGACCTCCATAGGAAAAAATGCCAGCGCTTTTTCCAGGCTATTTCCGCGTTATGGGACTTTTGGAACTATTAACAGCCAATCTCTTGGTCAGTGGTCAATGAGTTAATTGATTACACCTTCTAGCATCCAGAAGTACATCCCACTCTCTTGCGATTCAGCCATTCAGCGCAGGTTTTTTGGAACTTTTGATCGTGTGGCGGCAACATCAAAGAGTGTCGCAACTCTCTCTTTCTATGGCTCTGGCACACACGAGCAGACACATGAATTACTTGTAGACATTCTTACCTCACGGATGGGGTACATGGAGCCGATGCTGGTGAGTTCGCTGAATTTTTGCCAGCTGGTGACTTCAATGGGTTCCAGAAGGAACTGGCGCCCCCTGTAGTTACTGTGCTCACACACCACCCAGCTGCAGCAGACAGAATGGTAGTCAGGTCATAAAGGTCAGGATGAGTAAACTGTACAATAGAGCAAAACCAGAACTCACACACTTGCACTGACAAAGGAACACACACACACACACACACACACACACACACACACACACACACACACACACACAAACACACACTCACCATCCATTGTTAACCTTGACTGACAATACATGGTTGTTGAAACCTTCCTCCAGCAGGTTAAGCACCTCTGTATCCACTGTTATCTCCCGGCCTTCAAAGCACTCAAGGCCAAAGAGAGAGATAGAAGGAACGGCAAACATCTGAAAGAATCACAAAATGGAGTTACACACACACACACACACAAACACACACACAAACAAAAGGAGTCTCAGGAGTAGGACTGAAGACCAGGTGTTTGCACTTACCACCGGCACAGCCTTAACGGAGCGTATGATGCAGTGTGGGGGGCATCCCATGCTGTTTAAGTTGGGGTAATCTCCCTCAGACACTGTGTAGAGCTGTCCAGTGTAGTTACGGCCTTCATACACGGCCCAACTGAAATAAACACATTTAACTCAACTTAAACCATTCCAATATCAGCAACAATTCGATGGAAACTAATGCAAGACATAGCATCAAATCATATCTGAATATAGTTTATCTATTATCTTACAGTAGCTTAGAATATCAAACAAAATCATTTGTCGTGACTTTAGCATAACACAGGAGAGTCAAAGTTACATACAAAAGTGCTATAGCTTTTGTGAGAAGTCAATACAAAATGTGCTTATCTCTTTAAGACAGGCAGTTCGTAAGTGAGCTACAGTTTATCATACCTGCTGCCCACAACTCTGCAGGACTTGGCGATGAAGCTGTCGGGCAGAGTCTCTTCATTTTTACTGCACAGCTTACTGTTGCCTTGGAAGTCTACGTCTGAGTACAGCATAACCTGACAGGAAAAGAGGAACACAATCAATCAATATATCTCTAAGTCTGACAGTTGGATGGCAAACTGACACAAACAAACAAACAAACAAACAAATGAAGAATAGATACAGTACACACCTCGTTTCTGTATCCTGGCCCGTCCGATGGAGCCTAGAAAAAACACACAGTTGTCATAAGCAGGGATGGGCTGCATTCAGAGATGCAAAAGTTCATTGGTAGGGACAATTTTGTAGGGACAAAACTATTGGTAGATAGATAGATAGATAGATAGATAGATACTTTATTGATCCCCAAGGGGAAATTCAAGATGGTATGGAATGGTCATAACCCTGTTTACCATAGCCTATATGCAAACCTACTGTACGCCTTTGACACACACAATACACCCCCACTCTCACATACAGTACAAGCCCACTCACTCAACCACATGGTTACTTGCTCATCCACACTTATAAGTGGCCAGTTTTTGGCAGAACTTTGGAACAACTGATTGTGATGTATAATATGCATTCTCCAAAGCTGATGAGACACAAGGTATCTTTGTCAAGTATTGTTGTTCTGGCAAGTTCCTTTTGATATTGGGCAACTTATTTTTCTTGAGAACTTTAATTATAGGTAGGCAAATTAACAAAAAAAAAATGTAATGGAACCAGTTATGTGGTTGCCCTGTTCAAAAAGTTGTATCACCTAAAGCAATAGCAAGCATGATTCTGGGCATGCATCGACAATGTCAGAGACTTCATTTTCTGTATTCAGTGTATGATGAGTTAGAAGTCATTATTTTAAGGCAACAACATTGCTAAAAGTCCACATTCTGTGGCTGTCAATAGGTTCAATAGTTAGTTTGACATTTAGACTATGAGATGTAACAGGCAGGTTAGCATAGTTGATCTTTGAGTGTTTGACCGTTGCAGATTAATGATGTGTCTCATTAATGTCTCGAGAGCTGCTACTCTCAAACACTGTCCACTTTATAATTTTACTATGGTTATCCTAGAAATCATAGATACAGTAATTTCCCGCATATAAGCCGCAGAACGGTGTTTTATGCAAGTTAAAAGAAACAAAACCATATCAACACCATATTAACTGCCCCCCTGTATTAACCTCATAGCTGAAGAAATTTTGCAAAATCAATGTATAAGCCGCGGCTAATAGTTGGAAATTACGGTATACTTTTCGATTTACGATTTCACTTTTGTCGCACTCTATGCATCAAAAAAGAGCTACAGCGTATGGACTTATACTTACTATTATGTACCGTATACTATTTTAATGAACCTGTCTGTCACTGTGGTACTGTGCATGTAGCCTTAGTTTGGATGTTTAGAATATGTCAGAGAGTAAATACGCCTCAAAACATTTCAATCACAAGGGCGCGTTATAGCTTTTTCTCTGTGACTTTGTCATTACTCACCATTAGAATGGGCTGCAGGGAACAGATGCGGTTATCGGCTGAACCCCAGTCAGCACAGTTGTTGTAGAAGCCCTTCTCCAGGATATACTGGTTCCCTGAGAAGTCCACATGGGAGTAGGCTACCCACCTGAGGACATTAAAGGTATGAAATACATTAAAGGTATGAAAATACAGTACATTAAAGGTATAATACCTGAGAGTTATGCATTTGTTTTAGGGGAGTTTTCTCACTATACAGTATGTTTTATAATCCAATACATATTAGATTTCTGAAGCGATAAAGCTGAATTAACTGTAAGGTATGCCTCCTCATGTTTCAACATCCAAAACACGCAGACACTTGAACTCCAAAGAACTTAAATAGTGCTTTTTGTCGCTAGCGTTCAGTGAGTGGGTTTCAACTCTATCCCCACTGATATGTAGCCTATGCTAGATTTCGGCTCTAGTTAATGCTAACGACATCTCCACATAAACTTACGCTCCACAAAGAACTTGCTTCTTGTCGCTAGCGTTCAGTGGGTTTCAACTCTAGCTCCACTGATATGTATAAGTATATCCTTTTTTGATCTCTAGTTACTGTAATGCTAACGACATCTCCACATAAACTCACGCTCCAGCGAGGACTTGGATGGAGCGGGTGGTGGTGCGGAAGCCGAACAGCTCCACGTCCGGGATGGCCTCCGTCACCTCGAAGGTGCGCTCCTCCTGCGGCTCCTCCAGCTGCTCGTCTGGTAACTCATACATCACCAGGGCCGGGTCAGTCAGGTCCTGCGGAGAGTACAACGACGAGGGGGGAGGGAGAGAGAGAGAGAGAGAGAAAGAGAATATCACACACTGTGTTTTTCTTCATTGTGCAGTTGTACCTACAGTACTATTAGCATACAATCAATTGGCAATTACTTAGCTGTGGCGTATAACAACTAAAACTGAATGGCCAGCTCACACTGATTTTAGTTAATTAAAGAAAATTTATGAGGAACCGTAACATCGTATTTGTGTGTGTGTGTGTGTGTGTGTGTGTGTGTGTGTGTGTGAGTGTGTCTGTGTTTGTAGTTGAAACGTACAGCTCGAATGACTCTGACAGAGCGCAGCTCGGCGTCACATCCGCCCCACACGCGCCAGTCCTGGTACTCGCCCTCCTCCAGCAGGTACTGCTTCCCACGGAACCCTTCCTTCTCATAACCCACCCAGCTGACCAGAGACGGACAGAGAGGGAGACAGAGAGAGAGAGAGAGAGAGAGAGGGAACATTTACCATACAACATAAAACACAAACCATTCTTTTACTACTTTTGCTAAACACATACAGTACACACACACACACACACACACACACACACACACACACACGCACGCACGCACGCACGCACGCACGCACACACACACACACACACACACAGACTTACCAGCCACCAGTGACTTTGATGGAGCCAGCGTTGTACATGAAGGCAGTCTGCTGCCGGTCTATCCGTGTCATGAAGTCTCTCATTGAGGAGTAGAGCTCGCGAGACCGCCCAGTGAAATAGGGCTTATCATAGAGAACCAGCTGCAGACGCACACAGAGAAGGCTTTGGATAAGCGAGAGGGAAATGGATTGATTTATTCTGTTTGATGTTCTGGTATATTTGAGCTCTCACCTTCGGTTCATTTGGTTTCTCCACTCTAGGCTCTCCCTGATAAAAAAAAAAAAGAAAGAAGAAAAAAAAACAGAAATGCTCAAACACACTTTACCCCAATCAAATAACATCACATTTCTTCATATTACAGTTTTTTCAATCGCTAACAAGCGTTTGTCCATTCATTTGACACATTTTCAAAACTCTAAACACAGACTCACACCTACAAAACACAATTGGTCAAATGGATCATTTTCCTCTCAAAAACACATTCCATGTTGTTACACCACATTTTGTTACATATACACTAACGCGTCATTTCTCTGCACACACTAACTTTACCAAAACACTGGAAATCTGTCTCAAAATGAAATCATTCTGTCAAAGATTAAAACTTGTTTTCACTTCACAAGATACATGCAATCAGTCAGAGTACACTAGGTTTCAAAATACTGGCTATTGTTGACTTTACAAAACTGCATAGACTTTTATGTTTTACAGTAATGGCACTGAGTTGGTGTTATG
>NC_085017.1:16145701-16155701 GCF_963854185.1 Sardina pilchardus
CCTGCTAAATCACGAAACTTGCTGAAAACGCAAAAAATCAAAAGCAAATACATATGCCAGTCAACATGCCATCAAACTGAAAAGGTCCTACTGTATGTCAAAGCAATGAACATAGTCAAAATGCCTCACAAAATTATCAATATAACAGTTCAGTCCAGAAACATTTGGCAGCAGACAAAACATGAGTCACATGCACGGTATACTTTTACAGTACTGTTTGTGTTGCCATGTCATTCATTGCCATACAGGGAAAAAAAGACCAGACTGCCTTACAATGCCATAGTTCAAGAAATGGCAAAATTATACAGATGAATTGATTAACTATACTGATGAAATTATACTGATGAAGTGATGAACTAATACCTATTCAACAGAGAACTTGAAAACAACATTTGGACTGGCATGACATTAGCAAATGTTAATGTAAAACCAGCAGACAGTTGTACACAAGCTATTGCACAGATGTCTGAAGCAATCAGAAATTGCTTTTATGATGTCCACAAGAGACTAGATAATGTGGAGGTAGTACTGTAGTTTTGAATCTGATCTGAGAAATGAACCAAAGCGTAACACACAAGGTCCTTTCAGATAATAAAGCCAGACATACCAGACAAAATAAACAAGGCTGACCTATGAGATAGCCTACTCTTTGAGTCTGTGTGGGTCTGGTCTGAGGTATTAATTGACATTGGCATCTGCCATTGGTCAATGTGCAAAGTTAAATGACTTTACTTGGCCTGAAAGAAATGTGTCCTCTACATCTAATGAAAGCAACAATGACGCTCCTACTCAAAGTGATAAAAAATACCAAAAGAAGCTGAGTAATCGCAAGCTTCACTGTTGGTTTCAAGAGCCGCTCTCTGTTTGGAGCCTACACACCACCACTAGGATTATACCCAATCTAAAAGATGCAGATTCATTCTTGCATAACTCCTCCACCTTTAACCCATCTGGGGGTGGTGTACACACATACACAGACACACACTCTCTCTCTCACACACACACACACATACTGTACACATACACATACACATACACATACACACACACTAGAGCAGTGATCTCACCAGAAACACATACACTCTAGGCGCACACATACACATCCAAAGCAGTGGGCAGCCCTTAATATGTGCAAAGCATTCATTCATCACGGTTAGTATCCTACAGTAGTCTTCCCAGCAGCTGACCACAGGATTTGTTTCCTGGCCACTGCAGGATGCCTTTTGTGAGTCGTTCTGGTCAAATGCACCTAGACTACACACTGTATCTGACCTTTACCTCTGCATCAGCGGAAGCAAGACAACAATACCACAGCACCCATGTATTTATTTATTTTGTCTCTACACCTGGGCAAACTAGCAGTGAGGCAAACACACTTTTACACACCCCAGCTGGCACTCTCCCATAATTACATGCATATTTCTTTCGAGGCACTATTTTGGACATGCGTACATGTTTTATATGTGCTTGTGTGGATGTGTTTCAATTCAGCACTTTGGCGCTAAATAAGTAACAGACCACTAAATGAATAGATGTGTTCTGAATTCAACTCTATGTGTATCTTTCACCTCTCCGCGTCTACAGTATCTGACTCTCTCTCTCTCTGCTCTGATTGTCTTCTGTGGTCAGGCTACTTGCAGTATCGTGTTACCAGTAGTAAACAGGTAGTGAATTCTGTTACAGGCTACTCCAGTAGTGGCACTCTCTTGTGTGAAGCTTCTTTTTATTGTTGAGCAGTGATCTCAGCATCTACATGTGAAGTACACGTTAAGTTTAGCCTATTTCCTCATTTGCGGATGTACTCATGAGAACAAATTACATAAAATGTCAAAGAACCTGACACACGACAATTATCCTGAATCCTAAATCCTGATTGCAACACATGGTTTGCCTTCAGCTCAACTACACAATCAGAGAGTCTAACTATGGCATCTTCAGTAAATATAACTGTGCCATGTTAGTCATTGCCATGTTAGTCATCAACACTGCTTTGGAACAAAATCAACACCACAGATTATCCACAATTTAGCCGACGACATAAACTCTTCTCTGGTGTGTCTCACTGGAGGGCCATCTGAAATTCTTTTGTGTGGTACGTTGAGAGGGTCATGAACGAGGTGGGGTGGAGGGTTGAAGATGCCTTTCAATCTGAAATATATGAGCTTCCCCAAGCTTCCCAAACACATGCTGGGACCTCATTAGTCTCCAAACCGCTGTAAGTCTAACAGAGAGTTGTTGACGGAGCCAAGAGTCACATAGCCAGTCAGGCGAGATGCCACTTGAGGCTTACTACTTCTATTGCACTAAAAATGTCACCTTGACTACAGAATTCAGGAACAGTTCTAAGTAGCTTTTACTGCAGTTTCAGTGCTCTCAGAGCACCTGTTGATGTCAGATTCCACTACAACAACACGTTCTGTAATCTCTGAAGGTATGTGGAATGAGGTACCCTTCCGGTAGTGTCCCTTATTTGTCAGGTAAACTGGTTTCTACTGGCCTTTAAAATTTGTTCCTGAGTGAAAATCTGGGTAATTTGACAGCCCTGATGTCTGGCTATATGCTAAATTAACTGTTTTATTGTTATCCAGTGTTCATCTAGGGCCACAGGCTCTCTGACATGTTGCCGACGAGTTTTACTTAAAGGCATTCTCACAGCGAGAAAACTGGTTTCTAGCGCCTCTAAACATTTCCTCCGAGCTGAAAAGATTCTTACACAGTGATAATGAAATAACCTCCAGAAATGTTCCAACCAACAATGTTTATCAGTTTTGTTGTACACAGATGTTTAGCGTGAGACATGAACAAAGTACATCTCTCATTTCCTTTGGAAGCAGCTTCACGACATCTCACGTATACTCAGTTGTGCCTATGGGCGTGGGAGTGCTCATGATGTGTCAAATGAGGGGGAAACTGAACAAACATGTGGGCTAGGCACATGAGGAAAGATGCCATAATCATTTTATCCCCACTAGTGTACTCCCTCTCTCCCCTAGGGCTTAGTACGTTCCAGTCAAAGCACATGAATGTGCATAAAGGCCACACATGCATGCTCAAACGCTCATGTTTGATACATATGTGCATGCATGTACAGTATGTACACATATTGCCTATAGACATTGTTCATACATCTACAGACAGACACACACACACACACACACACACAGAAATGTATGTACTGTAAGTGTACAAATGTAGACACCCAATCAAGCATGTCCTTACATAGAATATGCGAGTGTACAGCACACACACACACACACACACACACAGCTAGGCACGCATTCCCAAATAATGAGAGGCGAGAACAAACACAAAAGGCAGGGTGTGGTAAAGCAGGACTCGACAGATAAATGGGCAAAAACTCTAACAGACACACACACACACACTGAGTCTGCCAACCATCACAATCTATCAAATGCCACCTCCTCTCCCATCATGGTCCTGGAAAAAGCCAAATTGACACGTTTAGATTGGCCGGCCTCTTCTGCCTGGTGTTCCTATAGCTTTCCAATGAAGCTTTTCCACTTCATGGCATCAGCTCAACACGACTCGACTCGACTTTTTTTGGTTTTCCATTAGCAAACACTGGTACCTGGTACTAATTTTGGTATCATCTCCACTGAGGTTCCAAGCGAGCTGAGCCAGTACCAAAAGGTGACGTTAATGACATTACAGCTGTTTTCTTCAGCGTTGCTATGGCAATCTGCTAGCTTATAGGGGTGCTTCATTGCAGTGGAAATGGAAAATGAACACTTGGAACCAAAATTGAGTAGAGTAGAGTCGAGAACAGTCGAGTCGAGTCGAGTCGAAGTTGAGATGATACCATGCAGTGGAAAAGCCCCATAACATTCTCTATGGGTGATGCAGTGTGGGACTGTATTAGGCTGTAATGGTAATCACTGGGTAGTTCTCCAGAATTCTGTTTGAACATGGTAATCTTGCTCTGAGGACGCAAACAAGCTGCCAAGCTGAGGGCAGGAAGCCGGATATGGCTGTAAAAAGGCCTAGAGGGAGAGGACAAAATATTTACTCTATCACTCTCTCTCTCTCTCTCTCCTTTACTTTTTCTCTGCCAATCTTTCTTGTAAAATCACTGTAAGTTCTCTGCGCCTCTGACACTTCCTAACAATAATTATCCGTCACCCTCCCCTTCTCTTTCACCCAACCACCCACCCACCCACAAACACAAACACAAACACAAACACAAACACAAACACAAACACACATACACACACACACACACACACACACACACACACACACACACACACACACACACACACACACACACACACACACACACACACACCACCCCTTTCAACCCTTTTTATTGTAATGTTCGAGTGACTGCACACTCAGACTCAGACTGATGTGACCATTGACCTGGTATCAATGACAAACAGAAACCTGATCTACTGAGTAAGTCACACAAACATGCACACAAACACACTCCAGAACAAACACGCACACAGAGAGAGAGAGAGAGAGAGAGAGAGAGAGAGAGAGGGAGAGAGAGAGAGAGAGAGGGGAAGACTGTATGCATACACACCCATATTCCCCTCACTAATACAAAAATGACAAAGACTAATTTGATTAATATACAGGGTGTATCAAGGGAAGGGAAATCATCAAGTGAATGATGTCAGTGCACCTGTATAATCACTATTCATGTGGCAACCTTGCAGTTCCCAATGCTATCACATTCCAGAAGGTTCCAATGACAAATCATTCCACCAATCCCAGCTTTATTGTGTCTGCACAGGATTGTGCCTTGTTCCAATAGCCTGGGGTCAATTAGAACATCAAACTAAACACTTCACTAGCACATAAAAAGCTGACAGCTGTCATTACTCTTTTGGTACATAAACAGTTTGAGACTGCTGCCATCTCACACAAGACTCATATTGCTGTTTGAAATGACAGCAAGCATAGATTAAACATCCCCACCTCTACACCTCATTTAAAGTGTATGCTGCAACAAACTGAGTGATTTACTGTGTGCCAGTAGCTATGGTGAGAACTTACGAGATATACAGTATTCAGTTACACTACAGACTGACCCACCTTAACAAAACATTTACTTTGCCTACTTAACCAAACCCTTATAGTTTACCAGCCTCACTATCTACATAGCCACTGCAAATATCTCACATTTGACTTGCAAAAGCTTGGTGGCATTTGCAAAGGGATGGGGAAAACACAGCCCAAACACACAGCCCAAGAATCAGAATTTAGAATGCATTCAGAACTGGAATGCCATGCTAGGCCTGCTATCCCCACAGGGGATGTGAAGGCCATGAATGTTGCATGAGGGAGGCAGTAATGCTACCCGGCCCCTCAGGCTTCATTGTGACGTGGCCGGGCTGAAGTGTTACCAGAAAGCCTGCTCGCTCGGCCCTCACACAGGTGTCGAGTGTCGGAGAGCAAAGACTGAGCTAGCCTGTCAGAGGGTGGAGGCCCAGAATGTCTGGAAAGTTAAAACACCAAAGAGCTTCTAGGTTTTCTCTCTGTCTTTCTTTCTCTCTCTCTCTCTCTCTCTCTCTCTCTCTCTCTCTCTCTCTCTCTCTTTCTGTTTTCACTCTTCCTCTCACTTTGTGTCTCTCATGTAAATCGCAGCAGACAACAGACAGACAAAAACATACACATTTAGACACTGACTTCCTGGTTGGTAGGACCCAGCATAGAAGGGATTTGCATATTGGTCAATGGCACATCCTCCGAAACTGTTGCATTCCTTGTCAGTGAGCAACTCAGCCAAGGTACTCCCTGCATACTTTTACAACCCACACATATATTCTTGAAAAGTCCAATTTCTAGCAATCAAAACACCCGCAGACAAAACACAAACACAGACACACACAGACACACACAGACACACAGACACACAGACACATATTCTTGAAAAGTCCAACTTCTAGCAATCAAAATACCCGCAGACAAAACACAAACACACACACACACACACGCACAAACACACACACACACACACACACACACGCACACGCATACACACACACAAATACACACACACACAAACACACACACGCACACGTACACGCATGCGCATATGCACACAGACACACACACACACACACACACACACACACAGACAGACACACACACACACACAGGGACTGAACAGGACTCACATAGGCATCAGGGAAGGCTCTGTATTTGGGGGCCGGCTGCTTGGGAGGCTCAGGCTCCGGCTGGTGAGCCTGCTGACCTCTGCCGTTGCTGATGTCGTTGAAGAGGGGCGACCCTAACGAGGAGCCCAGCGCGCTGTCCGTGCTGTAGCTGCGCTGGAGGTGATGTCTGCTGTCCAGCGGGTTGACCTGCTGGCTGGCCTGGCCCAGGCCGATGCTCATGTCGGCCATGGGGTTGAGCTGCTGCGACGGCATGCTCATGCGGTCGGCGTAGCCGTCCAGGACGGCGGAGCCGGCGGGCGAGGCCAGGAAGGACAGGCGCTCGATGCGCGACGACGCATTGAGGTTGTGGTTGGCCTGCAGGCCGCCCAGGCCCAGCGGAGCCGAGCTGATGCGCTCGTGGCCCCCCATGCTGCCCGTCTCAGGGAGCGAGCCCGTGCGGAAGAGCGACCGCTGGGCGTGCAGCCCGTTCTCCATGGACTGGAAGGCCTGCTGCTGGGCCTGGAAGGCCTGCTGCTGCTGGGACTGGTAGGCCTGCTGCTGCTGGGACTGGTAGGACTGCTGCTGGGGCTGGTAGGCCTGCTGCTGGGGCTGGTAGCAGGTGCTGAAGATCAGGCTGTTGTCCAGCCTGGAGGGGCTCATCAGGCCGGCGTTGCCGTTGAGCTGGTTGAGCTGGTGCACCTGCGAGGCGTCGTCCTCGCCGAAGGAGGAGCCGCGCATGACGATGCTGGAGGCCGTGGAGGCGCGGAGCGGCAGGCCCAGGCCCACCTGCTGCTGCTGGAGCTTCATGAGGGTCAGCGGCGAGCGCATGTCCTTGGTGGTGTTCCAGTTCAGGCCCAGGTTGGCCGGCAGGCTGACCGCCACGTTGCCGTTCATGCTGGACGCGAAGAGCATGCTGCTGTCGGCGGCGTGTCGGTTGGCGGGGGCGGCGGCCGGCTCCTTGGCGGGGCTGTCCGGGATGTCCTCCTTGATGGGGGGCAGGGAGGGCGCGCCGCTGAGGCGAGAGGTCCTCACCCTGGATGTCTTCTCCATGGTCCTCACAGTGTCCTTCAGAGTGTCCTTCAGAGTCTCCAGGTGCGGGGAGACTGGCTCCTGAGGACTGACAGGGCTTGTACTGAGGGCGGTGGAGGAGGCGCCACCGGAGGAGGAGAGGGAAGGGGGAGAGGAGGAGGAGAAGGAGGAGGAGGTGGGGGAGGAGGAGGGTATGATCTCCACACGCGTGGCCTTGAACACGCCGCTGTAGTCGTCCGGTTGCACGGTCGGAGAGGCAGGACCAACGCTGCTGCTGCTGCTGCTGTTGCTGTTGGTGTAGGTGGTGGTGGTGGTGGTGGTGTGGTCTGTGAACAGAGGCACGTCGGAGCCTGAATAGAACGCTCGCTCTCCTCGGCGCTCCAGCACACTCTCTGACTCTCTCGCTCCCTCTGCGCCGCTCTCCCCTGCAGGTGTCGACGCAGGCCCCGCCCAGCTCCTCCCACCTGGCTCGCTGGGCTGGGCTTCGGCGCTGTCGCTCAGCCAGCTCCTCTGGTTGCCGGGGGAACTGGGCAGAGCGGGGGAGGTTGGCTGCTTCTCAGGTTGCTCCCTCCCCTCGGAGGCGAACCTGTGTGGGGTGTAACGGGCCGGCTCCAGAGGGAGAGCAGCGACAGTGGAGGAGGAGTAGGGGGAGTGGAAGTCAGTGACAGTGGAGGAGGAGTAGGGGGAGTAGATGGACGAAGAGTCTCCTTGATGATGGTAATCTAGGGTCCCGGCGAGAGGGAAAGCTCTGGTTCCTGCGTTCGGACGGTACTGGTAACCGTAGCGTGCCTTCCAGCGGTCCGAGGCCTGGTGGTCTGGCATGGTCGGGGAGCTTGGTTCGAAGTAGCGTACGGTGCGCTCTTCGGCCTCCGGGATGCCGGCGATGGAAACTTTGTGGCACTGTTTGCCATCTCCTTCGGGTATAGATGAAGAGCTGAAGCTGTACGAGCTGGGGACTTGCGACGTGGAGGAGTGTTTGGTTTCGGGGGTAGAGAGGGAGCTGAAGGAGAATGTGGCTTTGGACACTTCCATGGTGGAGACGTCTGTTGCGTCTGCAGATGTCTGGTATTCAGCTGGACCTGCTGCACGCTGCACTATTATTACAGGCCTGCAGAGAGAAAGACACAAATCAATCACTAAATAGAGAGTTAAACAAACAGGTAGATAGATAAGTAAATAGAGAGAGAGAGAGAGAGAAATAAAAGATGATAGTCATAAACAGAGCTAGACAGAAAGAACAGAGTGGAAAAGAGGAATGCAGAAGACTGAAGAGTGTTGAGCAGAAGAATAGTGGGATTAATAAGAGAAAAAAGAAAAGCAGACGAAAAAGCTGAGAAAGAACAGTATGAACTGAAAAGTCAACAAACAATCAATCAGTAATAGTAATTACATTGTAAGCACTTACAGTAAGTGCTTATCTCTTTGTCTATCAGGTTTTGGCAGTTTTCCGAGGCTTATGCTTATGCTTATGCAATCTCTGCTGTCTACACTTGCTGTGAATACAAGCATTATGATACATAATGGTTAAAGTCTTTTCAGTCTCTCTATCTGTCACTGGGGATGATAAGAGCAAAGCTTCGCTTTTTGGAAATCTGTCCAAAAAGACTATGGATGGGAATAATCTCCTCTCTCCTCTCTCTCCATTTAGGTCCAACTGATTATTTCAATTAGACATACCACACACTTGGCTTATGCAATAAGAATGTAGGCCTATGTTTTATGAACAAATCAGAATAGATGACATGGCCTAATTTGTGTTGAAAGAAACTGTATCCTATTAAATGATCACAGCAAATGTATATTAAAGGAATGATATGGGACCTGACCTCAACTTTTCCCTCATCTTGTCTTTACATCAATAGTCTGATTCTATCCACATTTAAAGACCAAGTTTGTCTTCAAACCCTGCTCCCCATACATTGTGCACAACAGCAAATGTTACATATTTTATTGAAAGCTACTTGAGGTGATTTGATAGCTCTAGTGCATACAGTTGTAAACAACAAAAGCAATCAATGGCATCTTTAACACACAAGTGTTTCACACACTCATGGGCTCTTCTATGGTACGTCACATCATGAAAGTTGTCACATGACATCCAAGCATATTTCCTGGGCCTAACTTCCCGTATACATGCACACACCTATGCAAACACCTGCCCAACATCTAATTATGGACACCAGCCTATCTCATCACCCAGCCCAGCTCATTCAACTCCATACCCCGCACAGTACAGTATACGTCAGGATGCTTGGGTTTCCCGGACTGGGGCTTGTGTCAAAGTCAAAGAGTTGCAGCCTCTCTGAGGAGAGAGAGAGAGAGAGAGAGAGAGAGAGAGTGGGCGTGAACCTGGCCTTTCTTTCACTGCGCGGGAGGATCTGATGGAAGGGCAAAATGTCAGTAAGACGTGACTCACAAACGTTAGATGAGACTAGAGTAATCCCACAAAAAAGAAAACCTGTTCGGTGGAGTGAAACAGACCACACGAAGAGCCTTTAATAGGAGCGCTACATTCTTTGAAGGTCAACTTGCACATTTTCCACACACACTGCTCGCATGACTAACGACCTTTAATGCAACATATCGTGCAGTATCTGTCCGAATGTAAGCATTACGAAAGAATGATTACAGTGGAGTCACCGCAGCAAAAAAAATCCTTTTTAACACCGACAACAACAACAAAAGAAAAACTAAACAAACGGGTGTGCAGCACAGCAAAAAGGATTAAGACGGATTCTGTGCTTCATGAATGCAAAGATACAAAAGAGAACAATTCCATATGAGTAACAAAGTTGTCTGGTAGTTCAGACAATTTGTAAGACAAAGGTTTAAGAAGTAAAGCATGG
>NC_085017.1:16160701-16318201 GCF_963854185.1 Sardina pilchardus
AAACTAACACGACTTCCTGCGCAATGGCTGACTGCACCTTTAATGTAAAAAATTGTGAAAGCAAATTGACAAATTTGCAGCAAAATTATGGCAGTAGATAAACACGGCCACCAGAAATAAAGAATTGGCAAAAAGGATCGGACTACCAAATGTATACACCGAAACTAGATTCCCACTTGACTTACAACAAAGAGGCATATCTTGGAGCTAACACATGACAAAATAACAGCTAAAATAAAAAAATATCTTTCTGTTATGATATGCACACTTGCCTTTTTCTGCTATGGGATACGAAGGGTCAGTGGAATAGCAGTAGCATCACCACCCGACCATTAGCTGGTCCGAGTCTATTTCCTTAACCCGCTGTTGCAAATCTGTATCTCTTTTAACAAAGTGTGACTGCTCAACATCGAGCACCTTTATATGCATGAGCCTTGGGCACAGCCCTGGGATTTGTATGTACGAGCAATTAGAAGCCTTTCCCACATTGAGTAGGCTGAATTACCTTACATAACTGGCAAGCAGCAATGTGATGCCAACCAGAAACTACCTGAATTAAATGTGGTTTTACACACCATACCAGACCAGCACACCATTAGCAATACAATGTCTCTGTTGTTACTGGCAGTTGAGTTATACCTGAAGCACCAGTTTGCAGTGGCACAATGGCACTGCTATGAGTATGTATACACACAATGGACTACTTCACTTCCATAAAATCACTACCATTCACTGTTTTGCTATCTGAAAGTTAAAGGCAAAGATTTGGTTACATTTAAAGATTTCGTTCCAGCTTCCCAAAAGGCTGTTGACATATGAGCTCTGTAGCCAATCAAATCAAGTCTCTCCCTTCTATGCTTCTGAGGCACTGCGTTGATTGGCTGAGATATTTACGGCTCGACCCAAGCTTCTATGTTTGAAGTCCAATTCACACCAAAGATTTCCAAGGTGACGAGACCGAGTTGCAGCGGTGTGAATTAGAAGTTGCACGTAGTTGCAAGCCGTCGCAAGCCGTCACAAGCCGTCACAGAGCATTCAACATGTTTAGTCTAGTTATGTTAAGCCTGCACTGGATGAAGAAGTTGTTTTTAGTGCAACCAGTGAATGGACAGCAAGGGGACCATGAGTTTTAGAAAACTTGACTTGTAAGAACTGTGGACTGTACCTTTAGTTAATCAAGTCAGTTGTACTTGGGCACAAGGTTATCCTGTAAACTGTAACATACAGTATTGACGACAATCATATATCAATGTAAGGGAGGGAGGCGGAAAAAAATTAGTGTGAAACTTGACAAATGATACTAAAACTATTCATTCGGACACAAGCCCTCTCTCTGCCTCATTGTCTTTTCTTTTCCTTTCTTGTATGGGTGAGTCTAAGGGGGTCAGGTAGCTGACAGACAAAACTGACATGATAACGTCTTTCTGTAGGGTGTGGGTACAGATGGACCGGCTGATAAGGCTCGTGACTGTCATAGCCGTCAATCAACAGTTAGATCCCGCCCATTACTACACTAACATACTGGTCATAGTCTACTTGATAGTGAAGACAATTCTTTACATTCCTGATACTGACACTTTCACAATCTGACTACGTACAGTATGCATGGTCAATCTGACTACATGAAGATTTACGAATAATACTTGTAATGCAATGGTGGGAGCTATTGTTGAATGTTTTATAGTGGAATGAACAAAATCTATCTATCTATCTGACCTTCCTGTGTGTGTGTGTGTGTGTGTGTGTGTGTGTGTGTGTGTCTGTCTGTCTGTCTGTCTGTCTGTCTGTCTGTCTGTCTGTCTGTGTCTGTGTGCATGCATGCTCTTCACATATCTCTGCAACTGCTCCTGTCATCAACTTCATACTTGGTGGATGTATGGCTCGGTGACATGTCATTGTGAGTTATGTTGACGACTGTAATGTTGATTGGATGTGAAATGTTGACGATGTTATAAAATGTTGATTTTAACCTCTCCTATATCGTAACAGATAGGTGCTATCTGTGGTTTCTATATTACAGAGGTCAAAATCCAATATGGGTGCTTCAATAGTTGCCACTAAACGTACACTATGCAGGTTTAGGTATTTTTTTGTGACTGTAGAGCTCCCTCTACAGTCTAGATTATCTAGATTTTGTTCTGCTGTTGTAAATAGCAAACATATTGTGACTTCCCCTGTAAACAGGCAAAGTCTCCAAAGAGCTATATCTACTGACAAGGTAATGTTTTGCGATTCGCACGAGATTTGTCGGGCCACCACACCACTTCTCGGAGTTGCATGGCTGGTTTTCTCGTTTCTTGTTATGTTAAGGTGAATATCTCGTAGTGTACCTTTAATGCTTTGAACTGAAATGTTGTAAAAACAAAAACAAAACGCTTGAAAAGCCTACCGTAGTAAAAATTGAAACTAACTCAAAAAACCATCTCCTGCATCACCCAGAGCTCATGTTCTTATCTCTGCATAAGAATAGAATATCTATCAGGTGTATCTTTTTTTATCAGACATTTCTAGAACATATTTCTCTTCATGCGTCAGTAAAAAAACTCTTTAGACTCATCAGCTGCTTAGCCATGACACATCTGATTCTGTGCCGAAGCACATCCTTCAAAGAACAGCCCTAGAACTCCTTGGTGTGCATCCAAGCATGCACATCCATGTAAGGGTGAGGCTGCACCTTTGGCATTCTTTATTGGGGCCAAACCTATAAGTCATCAGCCTATCTAATACAGTATCTACCCTCAGTGGTGACCCACTCTTGGAGATCCATTGCCTGTGGGGTCATAAAAGTAGCTTTGCCCACTCCCAAGGGAGACCAAAGTCCCGCTCGTAAAACCTGAATGCATACGTTGATTTTTTACGTTTTTATGAATCTCCCACTCTCACTGCAGATTAGACTTGCTGATATTTACATAATCTGACAGGTGACTTCATGGCATGTGTGAGTGTAGTAGTGAAAACGTACACACATGCGTGAGAATGCCCATGACATTCTCCCTTATATAAAGCTCAAAAATAAGCTAATTTTGCGGCCAAAACACATAAAATGTCATCGCTTATCAGATGACTTGCTCGAAGGTAGTGTAAGAGTCCTGTGCCTCACACACAATTCACACATAACATCAATAGAATATAGCACTAGCACTGTAAGAAACATCAAGTGTCTTTACCAAGCATGCTTAAACTGGAAAAAAACATCTCACTCCCATTTCATATCAGTACTTGCAAAACAGCCATTTACAAACCCAAATTGCTTTTGTTGACAGAAGAATACAACAGTATTGACAATCTATACATTGATAAATACTAAAATATTGAAACTCCAGATGCAGTTTCACTGCCAGCGACTGACAGCATCACATGATGTGTAGGCTATTTATCTATGACAGTGCATATAAGTGACAGCTAACAAACTTGATGCCTTACCTGTGTTGCTTTGGGAGTCCAGTGCCTGTCAAGTGTGAAGGAGTTGCGCTCGCCAGCCCGTCTGAGAATGCACGGCTTCCAGGCTCCTCCATGCAGGGGACAGCAGCCTCTGGCCCAGGGTCAGTTGTGAGGAGTGCCACGCGTGTAGCTTCTGTAGTGATGGCAGCGTGCCGGAGTGTAGTGCTGGGTGGTTCACTCTGCCACTGTGTGGGCTGTTCTGGGTTGCCCTGCCCTATTGTTCCTGTGGAAGGTAGTGTGTCTGCACTACTGGCAGCGGCGGTGGGTGTTTCTTGTGCGCCTGCTTGCTGCATGTGCGTTTCTGCCTCCATGTGTCTGTGTGTTTGTTTTTCGGCGTCCGGGAGCCGCGTGTGTGCTGGGGGCGTTTGGCCAGCGTCTGCTGCGCGGCTGGTGAGGTGTGCGGGACTGGGGTGGGTCTCGGGCAGGTTATTGGTGGATTCTGCCCCCACGCTGCACTCATTTTCTGTTATCTTACCCCGGGCTTGGGGGAGGGGCTTTGTCCCAGAGTCAGGGAACGTTGCCAGGCAGCAGCTGTTGAGTGACGCTCCCCACACCCTCTCCTTTGCGAGTTCCTGGGAAGGAGGGGCCGGGTCACATTCCGGTGCCTCGCACACCTGACCAACCGGTGTGGCTGGTTCCCATGGAAGAACGAGAGAGCTGTGCACAGGCCTCCCTGCTTCCACCTCCTCTTGCTTCATCTCCCCAATTGTTTGTGAGACAACCCCCTGTTGTGTATGGCTCTCTCTATCCATTGAGCAATTATTGTTACACATTTCTTCAGGGATTTCCTTCGGGTCAACACCTCTCTGCTGCACTGGCACAATAGATTTACTCACCTCCACTTGGCTGACCATAGTGGCTTCCCCTGACCTGACCTCGATCCTTTTGTCCATAACACCACTGAATGCATCTTCTGTTTGTCTATGTTGGTTTTCGTCAAAACTCTGAGGGACGACTCTGGGGGCATCAACTGCTGCAGGTTCAGAACAGACAATGTCTGGCTCCATGTTTAGACACTGAGGAATGTCGGTGATTACCACATTCTGATCTCCATCAACGCCTTCTCCTTTGTCACTCATCAGTGGATTTGCAACATGACTTATTTTCTCTCCCACAAAGCTGTTCCTCGGAATACTAGGTACATGACATTCTATAGCTATCAGATCTGTCAAAGAAGCTAATTCCGTCTTGCTTTGTTGTGCAGCATCTGCTATGGCTCCATCCGCAAGCACTGCTTTTTGGCCAGTGACAGCATCCTGAATCCCCACCAGTGTATTATCAACATTGCATATGTCAGTCGACGCCTCCATACTCTCTTCAAATAAGGTTTTGCCATGTAATGGAGCTTCTGTACTCAGTAGTTCCTTTATGACAACAAAACCTGTTACCTCTTCCAATGCTGGTGTTGCAAGGTGTTCAACAACTCCAGTTGACTTGTCAAAACTCCCAACACATTTTTCAGTTGACAATGAACCAAATGAAGTCATGCAGGTATTTTTGTCTGATGCTCCATCCTTTGCCTCAGTTCTGCCCACTTCCCCTGGCATAGTCCTTGGATCGGTTGGAGCATCTGGTCTGGCCTCTGCACTGGTCTCGGCTTCATAATTCATGTGCTTTTCGATCCCAATGGTACTCTCTTGTTCTTTCACCATTGTTTCGCGGACTTCAACTGTAGAGACGCGATGGGACTCTGAGGCGGCAGTACGAGAGAAAAGGGGGTTTATATTGGCAAGTGTGGACCTGGAGGCATGGGATGGCATGGCATGGGAATAAATAATGGGAGGATCAGATAGGAAATACATATCAGGTGGAACAAGTCCTCTGGCTCGAAATGTCTTAGTATCGGGGGAACGGCAATGCGAAAGAGAGGGGTCTGATTCCTTGTTCCTAAGTAGATTGCTGGAGTCACAGGTCAAGTTCTCCACCTCAGGTAAATTGGAATGTGAAAAGGATTCCAAACTACTTCTATTGTTGTCAGAGTGAGACACTCCTGAGGCATCTGAGCATTCCAGAGTGCTGGAGGCAGTGGTGCTTGCTACATCTGGGCATGGCTGGTCAGACTCTGACAGAGTAGAGTCAGTGGCCTGAGGGATGCAGGTCAAACCAGCAGGTTCAAATTCTGCTGACTCAGGGAGGACTGGTTCAGAGCCAGGACATTCAGGCTGCAGAAGGTCAAGTACACTGAGATTATGCTGAGGTAAGTTACTGGGGCATGTTTCAGTTTCAAAATAATTTCCACTGACATAAGAATTAGGGGCGGATATTACATTTGCAGAGCTAAGCTGTAAAGGCTCTTCGGGCACGGGCATGGTGTCATCATGAGGACAGGCGATATCACTGTGGCTAACAGAAGAAGTCACGTCAGTGTTAGCAACTGTTTTGCCCTCACTTGAGACCATAGTGTCAGTTGTACTATCAGAGGAGTTAGCTTCAATGTAGGTGACAACAATACTGGAAATATCTGTATCACTGGGAAATGGGATGTCAGACGGGACAACTGGAATTTCACTTTCTGGACTGGTGATGTTGGCAGCAACAGAAGAGTTGTCATTTTCATCAGGAACAGAAGGCTCAACAGTGGAAATATTGGAAATATTCATGTCCGTGGTGGCAGGAGTGATTTCAGTGCTAGGGGAGAATGTGGTAGGGTTAGAAGCTGTAATATCAGCACTGTGAAGCTCTGTGATGTCAGAGGTGGTAACAGCGACATCAGCAGATGCAAGAGTGATGTCAGCATCCGGAATACTGACGTCAGTGCTGATAACATTATTGATTATGCCAGGATTCAGAGCCGTGATGTCAGTAGTGGTCTCGGTGGTCTCACATTCCACCAGAGTGTTATTATTTGGAGAAATCATGTCAGCCGCAATTTCTGCAGAGTAAGAAATGCAGCTTGCAGTTGTATCAATGATGTCTGCATTAGGAATGCTGATGTCAGTGCTGACTGCATAACTGACTATGTCAGGATTTGGAGCCGTGATGTAAGCGGTGGGCTCAGTGATGTCAAGTTCTGGCATCAGGGTGTCAGCATTGGGAGCAATCATGTCAGCAGCAAGTTCTACAGTGTTAGAAGTGCTATTGTTGATAGCAATTTCTTCACAACAGTCTGCTTTTGGAATGACAACGTCTGTGTTTATAAGAGTAATATCAGTAACAAGCTTGTCACCATAAGAGGTGTAGGACGTTGTCAGACTTTGGCCAACAGTGGAAATATTGGAAATATTCATGCCAGTGACGGCAGGAGTGATTTCAGCGCTAAGGGAGGACATGGTAGGGTTGGGAGCTGCAATATCAGCACTGTGAAGCTCTGTGATGTCAGAGGTGGTAACAGCCACATCAGCAGATGCAACAGTGATGTCAGCGTCCGGAATGCTGACGTCAGTGCTGATAACATTATTGATTATGCCAGGATCCAGAGCAGTGATGTCAGCAGTGGTCTCAGTGGTCTCACATTCCGACATGGGTGTGTCATTATTCTGAGAAATCATGTCAGCCGCAATTTCGGCAGAGTAATAAATGCTGCTTGCAGTTGTATCAATGATGTCTGCCTTAATGCTGATGTCAGTGCTGACTGCATAACTGACTATGTCAGGATTTGGAGCCGTGATGTAAGCGGTGGGCTCAGTGATGTCAAGTTCTGGCATCAAGGTGTCAGCATTGGGAGCAATCATGTCAGCAGCAAGTTCTACAGTGTTAGAAGTGCTATTATTGTTGATAGCAATTTCTTCACAATAGTCTGCTTTTGGAATGACAACGTCTGTGTTTAGAGTAGTAACATCAGTGACAGCCTTGTCACCATCAGAGGTGCAGGGCTTTGTGAGACTTTGATCAATAGTAGAAATATTGGGAATATTAATGTCAGTGGTTGCAAGAGTGATTTCACTGCTAGGAGAGGATGTGGTAGGGTTAGGAGCTGTAATATCAGCACTGTGAAGCTCTGAGGTGTCAGAGGTGGTAACAGCGACATCAGCAGATGCAAGAGTGATGTCAGCGTCCGGAATGCTGATGTCAGTGCTGATAACATTATTGATTATGCCAGGATCCCGAGTGGTGATGTCAGCAGTGGTCTCGGAGTTCTCACATTCCGCCAGGGTGTTATTATTTGGAGAAATCATGTCAGCCGCAATTTCTGCAGAGTAAGAAATGCAGCTTGCAGTTGTATCAATGATGTCTGCCTTAATGCTGATGTCAGTGCTGACTGCATAACTGACTATGTCAGGATTTGGAGCAGTGATGTAAGCGGTGGGCTCAGTGATGTCAAGTTCTGGCATCAAGGTGTCAGCACTGGGAGCAATCATGTCAGCAGCAAGTTCTACAGTGTTAGAAGTGCTATTGTTGATAGCAATTTCTTCACAACAGTCTGCTTTTGGAATGACAACGTCTGTGTTTATAAGAGTAATATCAGTAACAAGCTTGTCACCATAAGAGGTGTAGGACGTTGTCAGACTTTGGCCAACAGTGGAAATATTGGAAATATTCATGCCAGTGACGGCAGGAGTGATTTCAGCGCTAAGGGAGGACATGGTAGGGTTGGGAGCTGCAATATCAGCACTGTGAAGCTCTGTGATGTCAGAGGTGGTAACAGCCACATCAGCAGATGCAACAGTGATGTCAGCGTCCGGAATGCTGACGTCAGTGCTGATAACATTATTGATTATGCCAGGATCCAGAGCAGTGATGTCAGCAGTGGTCTCAGTGGTCTCACATTCCGACATGGGTGTGTCATTATTCTGAGAAATCATGTCAGCCGCAATTTCGGCAGAGTAATAAATGCTGCTTGCAGTTGTATCAATGATGTTGTCTGCCTTAATGCTGATGTCAGTGCTGACTGCATAACTGACTATGTCAGGATTTGGAGCCGTGATGTAAGCGGCGGGCTCAGTGATGTCAAGTTCTGGCATCAAGGTGTCAGCATTGGGAGCAATCATGTCATCGGCAAGTTCTACAGTGTTAGAAGTGCTATTATTGTTGATAGCAATTTCTTCACAACAGTCTGCTTTTGGAATGACAATGTCTGTGTTTATAGGAGTAACATCAGTGACAAGCTTGTCACCATAAGAGGTGCAGGGCTTTGTGAGACTTTGGCCAACAGTAGAAATATTGGGAATATTAATGTCAGTGGTTGTAGGAGTGATTTCAGCGCTAAGGGAGGATGTAGCAGGGTTAGGAGCTGTGATATCAGCACTGTGAAGCTCTGTGGTGTCAGAGGTGGTAACAGTGACATCAGCAGATGCAACAGTGATGTCAGCATCTGGAAAGTTGATGTCAGTGCTGATAACACTATTGATTATGCCAGGATCCTGAGCTGTGATGTCAGCAGTGGTCTCAGTGGTCTCACATTCCACCAGAGTGTTATTATTTGGAGAAATCATGTCAGCCGCAATTTCTGCAGAGTAAGAAGTGCAGCTTGCAGTTGTGTCAATGATGTCTGCCTTAATGCTGATGCCAGTGCTGACCGCATAACTGACTATGTCAGGATTTGGAGCGGTGATGTAAGCGGTGGGCTCAGTGATGTCAAGTCCTGGCATCAAGGTGTCAGCATTGGGAGCAATCATGTCAGCAGCAAGTTCTACAGTGTTAGAAGTGCTATTATTGTTGATAGCAATTTCTTCACAACAGTCTGCTTTTGGAATGACAACGTCTGTGTTTATAGGAGTAACATCAGTGACAAGCTTGTCACCATAAGAGGTGCAGGACGTTGTCAGACTTTGGCCAACAGTGGAAATATTGGAAATATTAATGTCAGTGGTTGCAGGAGTGATTTCAGCGCTAAGGGAGGACATGGTAGGGTTAGGAGCTGTAATATCTGTATATGCTGTATATGCACTGTGAAGCTCTGTGGTGTCAGAGGTGGTAACAGCGACATCAGCAGAAGTAAGAGTGATGTCAGCGTCCGGAATGCTGATGTCAGTGCTGATAATATTATTGATTATGCCAGGACCCGGAACAGTGACGTCAGCAGTGGTCTCGGTGGTCTCACATTCCGACATGGGGGTGTAATTATTTGAAAACATCATGTCAGTAGGAAGTTCTGCAGAGTTTGAAGTGCTGTTGGCAGCTACACCAGTAGTGCCTGTTTTGGGAATGGTAATGCTAGATTTTAGAACAGTAACATCAGAGACAACTCTGTCATTATCAGAGGTGCCAGGTTTTGTCAGACTCTGCCCATTATTGGAAGTAACTATGCCAACGCAGAACTTAGTGGGACCAATTTGGTCAGAGGGACTACTAGTGCAGGCTCTGGTTTCGGTTAGAGTGGCAGAGCTATGTGACTCACTAGACGAGAGAGCAGAGGATTCTGGTTGAACTAGACTTACACCTGTCATCCATTCACCAGTCTTGGTGCTATTGTCCTCCACTATTTCACATCTTGTTAGTGGAAGGACAGCCTCAGATGGCAGAGCAGCAGGTTTACTCTCAGAGGAGACCATTTTGCATTCAGGGACCTCAGTCTGTAGAGGTCCAGTATGGGGGTGAGAAGGCTCACTGACATCCTCATGAACAGGAGCAGTGGGTCTGTTTGTGCTGTTTCCACAAGTGTTGATAGTCATCAAGGCAGGAGCAGCAATGTTAGCTCGGCCACTAAAACTCTCCTCTGACTGGAGCGAAAAACTCTCCACTGTTTTCTGCGTGGGAGCGGGGACTGCCAATGAACCCTGGACTTGGGATTGGTAGGTGTGAGCAGACGGACGCTTAGTGAGATCCTGAGTGAGTTTGGTTGGCTCTGCTCCCACTTGTGTTGTCCCCGAGGCCTCCCCTGGGTCAGATACCATCAAATTAGCCTGGTCCTCCTCCTCTTGCTCCTCACTGACCACGGGGACCTCTGACACCGGTGTCTGCTGGGGGAGATCTGCTGCAGTACCTCTCTTCTTTTTCTTCCAGCCGAACGAAAACGTACCAAATTTCTTGGGCTTCTGGAGGTCATTTTCTGAGGCATGGAGTGGTTTCTAAACAGGTAAAAAGAGAAACAGAGTCACAGTGAGTGATTCAGCGAGAGATAGAAAGAGAAAAATAATTTTGGTTAAAAACTTTGATCACCTATTCGATATAGTCGGTGTAAAACAGAAAAGAACGATGACAGACACATTTAACCTGCACAATATACGGTAATCTGTGGCAGATTATGTCCAACCTTGCTAAATATCTAATGGATCAGGGTTAATCAGGGTCAACACTGAGAGCTTTTACAACACTTCTCAATCATGTTCTATTACCATAAAGGCAGATTACGTGGTCTCCTTCTTTTCTACACAAAATGTCTGGGGGTAGACACTAGACAATCAAAGATCCAAACATGTTTGGTTTGGTGCCCTCAGATGGTACTTTTCACCTGTCTCAATGACTAATATTCACTTTTCAAGTTTGATTTGACATATGGGGTGTGAACATGATTCATGGAGAGATTGAGTTACAGACCAAAGTCAAAGAAAGAGAAATATTTCATGAACGTAAACTGATTGAGAGTTGCAAGTCATCCATGCAAAAAAATCATTTAAGCGTTTAGTAATGCTCCACTTTTGCTTTCCATGGGCTCAATGTACTTAAACTGACGAGTTTAGTTCCCCCTGGACCTGAGCCAGGCACCCATAAACATTCGAGACAGGTGGGGTAGGGCATGTTGACAATGTTTTCATACATCCTGTCTGAGTCAAGGAGGAATTATTTTCCGATAAAAGATAGAAAGGCAACAACTATAAATTGCTCAGAACAACTGGGCATGCCATGCCATGCACCCACTGATAACAGAGAGAGAATATGAAGTCAGACAGAGGAGTGTTCTGTCTGTCAGTGAGGTAAGAATGTGGGTGGAGTGCTTCAGAATTCCTCAATGAGGGGAGTCCCCAAAAACTGGTAACAGAAACATCAAATTAACAGGCATGCCAAACAAAAGAAGAGAGAGAGGAGGAGAAAGTAAGAGAGAGAGAGAGAGAGAGAGAGATAGAGAGAGAGAGAGAGACCTTTAGAAATGTATTCACAAGAATCCTGACTCACTGGTCCACAGACAAGCAAACACACAACCACAGATGTATCCAATAAAACAAAATCACAACCAAACACATACAGTGCGGGAGGACATGTATTTGATACCTTGCTAAAGTTGCCTAAAAAGGGAAATTTAAAATCATCATTTGACAATTGATCTTAATCAATAAATGCCTTAATTAATAAAATGAGTAAAAATTAAACCGCTAAGGACACCAATTTTCTTTGTGATGGAAGAATGTATTGTAAATAAATAAATGTTCTTCCTTAAATGCTAGGGGGCATAAGTACAGTATTTGACCCCTATGAGCAACATCATCACATACCCTTCACCATAGCTAGAGATTGGCATGGTGTTTTTTTCCAGTTAGCCTATTAGCCTGTTTTATGCTCATTGAGCTCAATGCAAATCAAAAAGGCTAATAGGCCAACTGGAAAAAACACCGTGCATGTGTTACACTTATGAAGTATTTACTCCATTTGGTGACATATTTAATGAGTGTGGATATTCTGAAAGAATATAAGAGTTCCGTATGGTTCAGCAAAGTGTTTTACTTGAGTCTCAGATTTAAACTGACAAATTCAATACATGACAAGTTCAATACTTGTACAATATACAATATATAAATAACAGTATGACTTAGGCTATATAGTGCAATTATAATAATAATGATAGCAATAACAACAACATATAAATACAACGTCTAAATCTCTATTACTACGATCGTCTTTATGTGCAAACGACCCCGCTGCCATGGCAACGATAAACTAAATCGCTCAGCTGCTAGTCAGCTGTTTCACTCGGACAGTTGACATTTTACCGTCATCAAGGACGGTTCAGAAACAGTAGGCGATAACATTTCATTTTACTGCCCTGTTGTTGCCATTATTACATTTCTATGTAATAGTGGAGACAAGTGTTAACACCTGACCACTCACACTCAATTTGGCAAAGGAATTAGGCTACCGATGTTCAGGGCATGCTAGCACTAGCAATCTAACATTAATGTTCCGGTTTTAACAAATCGCTACATTAACAATCACTCGCAACATATTTACTATGAGTGACAAAATTACAGTTCCAATACCGAACAAGATAGACTGTTACATTGTTCTGATACACATTCATATGTGAACCCACCTGAAAGAATATAAGAGTTCCGTATGGTTCAGCAAAGTGTTTTACTTGAGTCTCAGATTTAAACTGACGAACTCCGTTCGAACCCACAGCTTTAAACTTACAGGTGGTCGCGTGGCTGGAATGTTAGGGTATACTAAATAGGGAGTGTCTGCAACATACTTAAAGGCTATAGATTAAACATAAACACTTAGCCTACTATATAACTAATAAGAGTACAGTATTATACTCTATGTGCCACACTCTCCCCCACTTTTAAAAATGTCTCCTGACATTCAGGGCTGTCCTTGAAAGGACTGCACACACCTACTGTATATAGAACACACTCTATAGCAAATGCACTGAAAACAACAACTACCAAGGCCTCCAAAGCATTAGAGGAGCTTGGAGGCTATGCCAATGGGGCACAACATTGATCTCTCCCACACCTATGTCACTGTCACTAGGCACACCTGGCACAGTGTAAGTCAGTCTCTGCGGAGGGTACCTGTGTCTTCGTGGGTACAGGTAGGGTAAGGATGCCATGGCACCGTGGTCAACCACGGCAGGGGACAGGTGGTGTGGGACCTGTGCCTGTTTTGGATGCTCCTCCAGCCCTACACTATCTGCACCAGTAGATTGGGGTGGGGACCTGTGATGCTCAGGAACATGACAGACCATGGGGATAGGTGAGTGTGGTGCATGACAGACCATGGGGATAGGTGAGTGTGGTACAGAGTCAGGGACATGTGACATGGGCAGCAGGGGCCCAGGGGCAGGGGATAAGGGCCTGGGGTCAGGGGTCAAGGGCTCAAAGGGGTCAGCATCTGGATCCAGCAAGGACTCCTCTTCTCTCCGGATGACTGAGCGACGGCTCCGCAAGGGGTATCTGAGTCCATACTCCAGCTCTGAGTCACATTCTGAGTCTGAGTCACTGTGCTCTGTCTGCCTTGTTGTGAGGGGAGGATTTGTTGGCCTCCTTATTGGCTTTTTACGGTGCACACCAGGGGCTACAGACTCAACCGGCTCCTCCACAGGTAAATGGTCACAGGGTAAGAGAAGGTTACGATGAAGCACTCTCATGCCTCCTTTACCATTCTCTGCAGTCACCTCATAGACGGGACCATCAGGAGTCTTTCTTCGAGTTACTATGTGGACCTTGTCTTCCCAGTATGATCTGAGCTTCCCGGGGCCCCCGCGCTCAGATAAGTTCCTGACCAGGACTCTGTCACCAGGTTGCAATTCATGACCGTAGATCTTTTTGTCATAGTTCAACTTGCCTCGAGCTGCCCCCTTCGTTGCTGTTTGACTGGCGATGGAATATGCCTCTCTCATCCTCTCTTGCCACTTTGCCACATAGTCCTTGTGTCCAACCCGTTGTTCACAGTCTCCAAGATTGAACAGTAGATCAATAGGGAGTCTGGGGGATCTGCCAAACAGGAGAAAATAGGGGGAATAGCCAGTTGCTTCTGAGCGGGTGCAGTTGTAAGCATGGACAACTTTGGGCAAAGAGGTCTTCCAGTCAGCTTTCTCCTCCTCTGTCAGGGTTCTTAACATGCCCAGCAGTGTCCTGTTAAACCTCTCCACCTGGCCGTTCCCCTCCGGATGATAAGGGCTGGTGTGAGACCCCCGTATATCACACAGTTCTTTCAACCTCTTGAGGAGTTGGTTGTCAAACTCCTTTCCCATGTCATGGTGGATTTTACATGGAAAACCAAATCGGAGGATGAAGTCGTTGAACAGCTTGTCTGCAACTGTCTTGCCATGCTTGTTTTTAGTCGGGTAGGCCTGTGCAAATCGGGTGAAGTGGTCCATTACCACCAGGATGTACTCAAATCCATGCTTACAGGTCTCCAGATGAAGAAAGTCAACAGACACCATCTCAAATGGGTAGGAAGTCTTAATGGATTCGAGTGGGGCTCTTGTTTGTCGCTGTGGCTTTTTCTTTTTGAGGCACTCACATTTCTTGGTGACAAACTCTTCAACATCAACATGCATTCTTGGCCAGAAGAATCTTTCTCTGATGAGGCTCAATGTTCTTTCCACCCCCAGATGTCCCATCTTCTGATGTAGCTCTTGGAATATGAGAGGGTGGAAAACACGGGGTAGAACAAGTTGGTCTTTCTCCACTGTCCTCCTGTGTAACACCCCTTCACTATTGAGGTAAAGCTTCGGCCACTGTCTTAACAGGGTGCAAACATCGGAGTCTTCCACATACAGCTCATGCTTTGCTGGCCTCTGATTACGATGGATGTACAAGAGGGTTCTGCCCACAACTGGATCTTTCTCCTGGGCTTCCCTGAGTTCTTCAGGAGTTAGGGGAGGACCTAAGGTGTCGGAGGGTGCATCGGGGACAAGCGTCAGAGCCTGGACATACACACTCTCCCATGTAGGTTCTTCTCTCCCCACTGTGACTCCAGTCATGGTGGCGCTGATGGCATCTGTCTGAATCTCCTCCGTGCACTGACCCATGAAGCTGTTGATGTCCAAAGGCATGCGTGACAGCCCGTCTGCATCTGCATTGGATTTCCCAGGCCGGTATTTAATGGTGAAGTTGAAGTCGGCCAGCTCCGCTACCCAGCGATGACCGGTGGCGTTCAGCTTCGCAGTGGTGAGAACATAGGTGAGCGGGTTGTTGTCAGTGTACACCACAAAAGATGGGGCATGGTACAGGTAATCTCTGAACCTCACACAAATGGCCCACTTCATGGCCAAAAACTCCAGCTTGCCTGAGTGCATGTGGTAATTTTTCTCAGGAGGTGTAAGAGTCCTGGAGCCATATGCAATTACCACCATTTTCCCACCTTGTCTCTGATAGAGGACCGCTCCAAGGCCATCTTGTGAGGCATCACAGTGCATGACAAATGGCTGTGTCATGTCTGGATAACCTAGGATTGGAGGAGATAACAGACAGTCAATCAACTGGTCCAACACAGACTGGTGGTGCGCCGTCCAATTAATAGGGGTGCGAGAAGACTTTTGGCTGGAATTCTTTGTTGTTTTCTTCCCTCTTCCCCTGGATACTGCGGCTGCTGGTGGGTTGGGTGAGCCTGGGCCTGGTGTGTCTCCAGAGAGGAGGGCATACAGAGGCTTTGCAACCTTTGAGAAGTCCTTAATGTATGGCCTGTAGTATGAGACAAAACCTAGGATCTGTCTCAGCTGTCCTACAGTTGCTGGCCTCCTCTCCTTTAGTGCCTGTACAGGAGCTATGTCCTTTGGGTCCATGGTATACCCATCTTCACTGACCATTCGCCCTAGGAACCTCACATTCCTCTTGAAGAGCTCACATTTGCGGGGAGTTAGTTTAACACCATGCTGCTTGTACCTTTTCAACACCATTCTCACATGCTCCAAGTGAGTTTCAAAAGAGGGGCTATGGACCAGGTTGTCATCAAGGTACGGCTGACATACTGTGTCCCTGAGACCGGCTAAGCACTCCTCCATGCTCCTCTGGAACTCGGCCGGGGCGGAGCTAAGGCCAAATGGAATTCTCGTCCACTCATAGAGGCCCCAAGGTGTGATGAAGGCAGTCAGCGGGCGACTCACCAGATCCAGGAACCCTTGGTGGTATGCTTTGCCTTGGTCGAGGACAGAGAACCAGGAACTGCCACTCAGGGAGTCCAGCATGTCTTGTATGCGAGGGATGGGGTGACGGTCTGGCACTGATTTGCTGTTCAGCTCCCTGTAGTCACAGCACAGACGAAGACTTCCATCTTTCTTCCTCACACATACCACAGGGGAAGAGTACGGGGACCTAGAGGGGGTGATCCAACCTTTGTTCAGCAGGTCCTGGAGATACTCCTTCACCTCTGTGTGGAGTGGCTTGGGGATGGACATGTACGTCCTCTGGACAGGAGCAGGGTCATGGAGTGTGATGTGCATGTTCAGTGTTGGTATACTGCCAATGTCGTTCTCGTCATACCCAAATGCTTCACACTCATCATACAAGACCTTTCTCGCTGCTTCCCTCTGATGCTCAGACAGGTGCTCCAGATCAACTGGAGGGTGCCACTTTGGTCTGTGTGTTTTTCCACAGCTGGTGTTTCCTCCCTCACTCTGCATTCCTCTGCTTCCAGGGCTCAGGCTGACGGCAGAACAGGTGACATGGTGAGTGGACATGGAGGCTGAGCCTTCCGGTTCATCGGGAGGGAGCGTGGCAGCATACACAGCCTTCACTGTATCCAGGTGGCCAAGGATGGTGCGCTGGTCTAGAACAATGGAGTGATTAGTGGTGTTGGCAATGGGAATTTGGATGAGATCCCTTCCTCTGACAGCGTCTGTCCTTATCAGGCCCTCTGTAACTTCCAGGCCATCTGGGAGTGGATGCAGGTCACTGGGACTGAAGAGGACTTCATGACCCCTGAATCTGGCTCCCAAACAGGCAGGCACAGAAATGGTTGTCACCTCGTTAGCAGACAGGTGGATTCGTCTGCGGCCTGTAGTCACCACTGCCACACTTTCATGTTGGTCTGGAGTCTGTATTAGCTTCACCACCATTCTGGCTATCCTGGGCCTGATGGAAAATGTGGTACTGACAGTCTGGATTGCTGCAGGGTCCACTCTGGAGCCAGGGCTCTGTGCTTTGACCACTTCCTCGATGACATTGTATCCTATTATAGGTCGCTCTGCCATGCCGGGGTCATCTGACACAAGGACGGGTACAGCGAGGGCCTCTGTTTCTCCCTCTGGATTGCACAACCTGAAATCCACTTCAATCCAGCCACAGAAAGGGATCTCAGTCCTGTTTGCTGCTAACCCAGTCAATGTATCTGGTCCCAGGAGTTCTTTAATGGGCCTGAGAATGGTGTGGGGGAGATGTTCAGCCCTCCAGGCATCATTGATGACAGTGGCCTGTGCTCCACTGTCCCACAAAGCTTCCACAGTGATGTCATCTATCCTGCAGCTCACCAGGCACTGTTTTCCAATGAGGCTCACTAGCTTAGTTCTTCTGTGTGGCTTCATGTAGCTTACGTGCATGGGCGTTGGTGGTGGCACGGAGGGGTGAATGCTGTTTATCTGCAGTGTTCTCTCACCTCCCTCCTTTTCAGCTCTGTGGTGGGACCTGGAGCCTGGAGCTACTGGCGGTCTCCTCTCAGTAGCCCATTCTCGTTTCCCGTCTGTCGTAATTTCCGACACCCTCGAGAGACATGGCCAGATTCCCCACAGCGGAAGCAATGATCACAGAAATCTCCTCTCTGTGCCTGTTGACATGCTGCACAGCCCCTGGGTCTTTGCCTGGCCTCTGGTCTCTCTCTTGCTGCTGGCTGATATGTGGGTGGTCTCTGTGAGCGCTGGGTGGTGGCTTCCATGGCTGCGAAGAACACTTGCCTCATATCATACATATCAGCCCTGAGCTGCTCTAGCATTAGATGGGTGGCAGAGTCTTGGGATGGAGCTGGCTTTGGCTGAGCCTGTGGCTCCTTTGCAGTCACTGAGGAGGAGCTTTTCGTGGCTGCTGGAGCTGCACTGGAGGTATCTGCCTGGATTTCACACAGACGTGCTTCTCTACCATTGGCAGATTTTCTCAGCTTCTTCTGTCTCTCTCCTTCCAGACTGGCCGCCTCATTCAGCTTATCAATGAGCGTCTCATCACTCACCTTACTGTCAGTCAGGAAAGGCCTCAGCTGAAATTTAATGGAGTCACTCAAAAGACCAGTTTCGACCGCCCGGAGGAACCTCCTCTGTACCATATTGGGGTCGTAGTAGTCATCTGCATCTCCATCATTGGACTTCCACAGCAGCCTCTCCTTCAGCTCAATGGCACGGAACAGGAAGGTCTGAGCAGACTCCTTCGACTCCTGTGAAAGGTTTATTAGTCTGTGGTAGATATCAGAGGTGCTCTCCTCCTTGTAGTGACCCTTCAGGATGGTTTTCAGAGTAGAAAGCGTCAAATTGCTCTTGATTTCAAGCATATCCCTGAGATGGAGACCTGGGCTGATTGCTCTGATTACTGCTTCAATTACTTCCTGGTCTGAGTGTCCTTTCCGGAGGCCTGCGTCAATCTGGTGGACTAGACTGGTGTAGGACAGCTTATCTCTCTGTCCTCCCTCGCCTATCTGTCCCATGATCTTAAACTCTCTCCGTAGCATGACCTCAGGCAAAGGTGTGTGACAAGGAGTGCTGTTGCTTACCTCCTCCGTTGCATGACGACTGAGGGGTGGTAATCTTTCTGTCGGGTGGCGCTCATGTGCTGAAGAGTCTTTGTGAATGGGACTGAGAAAGCTTTGATCAGGTGAAGTGTTCTTCAGTGGACCTCTTTTCTCCTCTCTCATCTCTTCCATGAATGAAAGTAGGCCTTCCAGGTACACACAGACACGTCCTTCATCGCCTTCCTCTTCTCCCATTTCCTCCAATTTATCTTCAATGAGTCTAATCAGCCCTCTTTTTGTTTTGCTGGTGAACCCCCCCTCGGCAGGCAAAGCACATTTCACATACTCACAGACTCTGATAATGAGTGGGTGATCCAGTTGGTACAAGGTGGCAGTGACTTCAGTCAGTAACAACTCCATACTTCTGCCTTGAACAGACCGTAGATAAACTGCTGACGGGATGGTGATCAAAAGACTCTGGGTCGTCTCACTGGAGTAGATCCTCTGCTGACGTGGATCACTCCTGGGCTTGGCTCGCCAAAATATGTTACACTTATGAAGTATTTACTCCATTTGGTGACATATTTAATGAGTGTGGATATTCTGAAAGAATATAAGAGTTCCGTATGGTTCAGCAAAGTGTTTTACTTGAGTCTCAGATTTAAACTGACAAATTCAATACATGACAAGTTCAATACTTGTACAATATACAATATATAAATAACAGTATGACTTAGGCTATATAGTGCAATTATAATAATAATGATAGCAATAACAACAACATATAAATACAACGTCTAAATCTCTATTACTACGATCGTCTTTATGTGCAAACGACCCCGCTGCCATGGCAACGATAAACTAAATCGCTCAGCTGCTAGTCAGCTGTTTCACTCGGACAGTTGACATTTTACCGTCATCAAGGACGGTTCAGAAACAGTAGGCGATAACATTTCATTTTACTGCCCTGTTGTTGCCATTATTACATTTCTATGTAATAGTGGAGACAAGTGTTAACACCTGACCACTCACACTCAATTTGGCAAAGGAATTAGGCTACCGATGTTCAGGGCATGCTAGCACTAGCAATCTAACATTAATGTTCCGGTTTTAACAAATCGCTACATTAACAATCACTCGCAACATATTTACTATGAGTGACAAAATTACAGTTCCAATACCGAACAAGATAGACTGTTACATTGTTCTGATACACATTCATATGTGAACCCACCTGAAAGAATATAAGAGTTCCGTATGGTTCAGCAAAGTGTTTTACTTGAGTCTCAGATTTAAACTGACGAACTCCGTTCGAACCCACAGCTTTAAACTTACAGGTGGTCGCGTGGCTGGAATGTTAGGGTATACTAAATAGGGAGTGTCTGCAACATACTTAAAGGCTATAGATTAAACATAAACACTTAGCCTACTATATAACTAATAAGAGTACAGTATTATACTCTATGTGCCACACATGCAGACACCGAACACCATGCATGGCAGACTTGTCAAAAAGGGCTGCACTCCTCAAGGCTGTAAGCCCTTTTTGACAAGTCTGAACCTGTAAATCTTGATTGAATAATTAGTGGGGCTATCAGGCCTAAAACAGGGAGGTAACATTGTGGGTCAGGTGACTGTAGGACCTATATATGAATGTGTTCACCATTTGCCTGACGAAGACCCAGTAGGGTCGAAACGTTGCTTTTTCACATTAAATGGGAGCAATTATCAGTGTAGCGGACATTATATTCCTTTCCTAAGCTACTCTCCATTTGTCCTGCACCTGCAAGGTGTGATGTGCACACAGCTACTTTTCTTGGACGCAGTAACCTTAAAGTCCCACGATTTTTCACAATGATCTGTTTCTCGGGGTCTCCAAATACTGTTGGAGAAAACAAACCCCCGGAATACTAAGAAATTCTCTTTAAACCTCTAGTAACCAAGTAATGGTGAGCATTCAATTCGATTCCAAACGCTAACTAACAAAACGCTGGATTTCTCACACCTTGCATAACAACACTCTGTGTCTAGTCTGTTTATAGTGTTCAATAGTCTGTTTTGAGTCAACTTTTCACATAGTATTAATAATAATAATAATAATAATTAATAATAGTGACCAGCAGAGGCTCTCATACAAATATAGTGTATTTATCATTTAACAAGGTAAAATCATTTGTACATGTATTGTTGACTGACTAGATGTACATTTTATTGGATAAATTAATCATTTACTAAGGTTGTAAGCGGTACTATAATACTTTGAACAGTGTTATGAGGGAGGTCCTGCCTCCAGTCACTCTAGTCCTGGTTTCATACAGTATTATTTAGTTGTGAGCTTTGTATTTACTTTCCTCTAGCTCCACCTATCAGTGAAAAAGGGAAGAGCACACAGTGAATCTTAAACTGAATCTTGACTTCAATACCAAATGGCACTATCTGTAAGAGATATCGCAATTAGATATTGTTTTGCAAATCGTTAGAGTGTTATAACACCTGCCTAAATGGTCATTGGTCTTGACCTTGAGTTTGACTTGGCATGGCTCAAGGTTTATGCTTTACGTTCTATACAATTGATCTATTAAACATTCTTTGAAAGGATTATATGGATTTTATGGATTTACTTTGTGGACATTTCTTAGCCCATTGTGCATGTGAAGGATTGTGGGTCTGGGATGCTAGACACAATGTCTAGTGGCCTCACAGCAGTAGATTCTGTCCTGTCTGTGTTAGCTGCATGTTTTGAGTATCCACAAGGGATCATCATTTTTTTGTCTGGATTTGTATCTCCAACCCTTAACCCTTCACTTTATCCTAATCGGGATCGGGATTCATATCCAATGTCAACTCTTATGCTAACCTGGGCATGTACTACTACAGGGGGTTGCCTCTCTCAACTAATCAGAGTATCTTGTGCTATGTCATAGAAAAGGTTGCTCTCTGAGTGTGTGAAAAATGGCCACAAGTCCACAGGATGTAGCGACAAGGACTTCACTGAGGTGAGGTGGTGAGGTGGTGATGGGCTGAAAGACACAGCAAGCAAATGTGGATTTTGATGGAGAGATATATTTACAGTGTGAGATAAAGGACTGAGCCTACAAATGACATACAAAAATTAGAAAAGCACTCAGAGAGCTCAAACCTCCTACAAGCAAACACATAACCTCCTCCTGCATCCAGACGGTGATACAGATCACTCCCAAAATTGAATCGGGTAATTTCAGACCTTCCCTGAAAATGTCATTGAAATCCATCCATAACTTTTTTGAGTTATCTTGCTAACAAACACAGACAAACAAACAAACCAACAAACAAACCCCGACCCCTCCTATCGTAGGTAGGGGCAGCTGTGGCCTACTGGTTAGGGCTTGGGGCTTGTAACTGGAGGGTTGCTGGTTCAGTCCCTGACCAGTCCACAGCTGAAGTGCCCTTGAGCAAGGCACCCAACCCCTCACTGCTCCGCTGCTGCTCCGCCGCTGGTTGGGCAGGCAGCTCACTGCTCTGGGTTAGTGTGTGATTCACTGTGTGCTGTGTGTGTTCACTAAAATTGGGTTAAATGCAGAGAAACCAATTTCCCTCACGGGATCAAAAAAGTTTATATTTTTAGCATGGGCTGTGGGCTTCCGGGGCGGCATCTTGACAAGGGCGGCACGAGCGCTCGCAAAAAAAAGCGTTCGTGCCACACTCCCAGTCCCTACTAGAACAGGGAAACAGCCAAGGAGTATCATCCTAAATACAGTAATTAGGCTAAAGTCAGTTATAGGTTTATTTTGAATTGCCTCCAAATCAGCTCATTTTATTCCCAACATTGTGTATACAGGGCAGCATGCTATTGTTCTGGATTGTGAACTAGTTAAAAAAAAAAACATATGAAATTAATCTGCACACCAATATGAATTACTTTCATTTTGACAACTGGTTGACGGTGTTGAGGGATTGGTGATTTGATTCTGGAGTGCCAAATAAACACACACAGTGGTCGCTGTGCAAGGTAGGACCTCAACTGCTGTGATAAACAACAAGTCAAAACTCTCAGGGCAAAAAGGAGTTGGGGAATCCTTGTGGAATTAAAACTATTTTTCATCTGTAGCGTTTCCCTTGTCTACACATGCTGTTGCTGTGTGTGTAATGCATGTGTGAGCATGCATGCGCGTGTGTGTGTGTGTGTGTGTGTGTGTGTGTGTGTGTGAGTCTGAGTGTGAAATTGACTCTCCACACCTCCCCCCAGGGGACGATTATAAGGCTGTAGCTCCTAATAACTTTTGGAGAAGTACAACGTTCATGGCATTATGGTGTTACCTTGGAAGCAGTGTGTTGAATTTGCAGTGTCCATCTACAGTCAACTAACCTTTGACCTCGGGGCTGTGCCATATAAAGACGCACTCTGGTCCACAGGGACATCAAGCCACGACTGCTCACCTCTTCCCCCGGCACTGTTGCTTCTGTTGAGAAGAGTAACATGTCAGTTCTGGTTAAGCTATCAGTTGTGTGGCTTCAAAAACCCTTATTGAGATTTGGTGACCTTACAACATGGGCAGAACACTATCGGTCTCTCTTTACCATATATTCATCTCCATACATACAAAAACACTGCGCTCCTGAGTGATTTTCTGTCAGTTATCTCCTGTAGGCATTGTGTAGATAAAAGTCTGAACACGCAGGTCACGTTTACCCAACAAAACTTCAGCTGTCTTGTCGGTGCCATATATAACGTGTCATCAAAATACCTTAGACAGGTTCTTAGATAGATAGTCCCCCAAGGGGATCAATAAAGTATCTACAGTATCTATCTATCTATCTATCTATCTAATTTTCTAATTATCTGATTTGATTTGAGCACTCACTCTTCTCTTCTCTTCTGCTTTATGCATTGGGTCATTCTTTTTAGCAACTCGTTTACAGTGATGCTTGGTGGATATGAGGGGAAAGTTGAGGAATGTGATGTTTCTCAACATATCCAGACAATCAGAATAGAGCTTCAGGGCAGAATATTTCGGACCAGCTGCTACTCCTCTGCATTTTTCTGTAGGACTCTGCATCAGCTTGTGATACTCGTGAAATCAAACTGGTTCTGCAACCTCCATCCTCCAGCACAGACTCAATAACACGCCTGCATTTAGACAAAGATACAGATGATAGACAGATACACCCTCCTACCCTCCCACCCTCTCTGTCACCCTCATGTCGTCTTTGTTCACATTTTGCTACATTACAAATATGTAGCTCTTATGATAGCATCATAGTTGTGCTATGAATGATGCATTATTTCTAATCTCTTTGGGTGGATGTTTCTCTCACCTTTAATTAACAAGGTAATGTGAAATAGAACCTGGGGTGCTCTGTCAGAAAATGATATGGGTGTGCTTCAAGACAGTGAATGTTTCATCTATGGGAATGTATACCATTGTGCTAGTGGGAAAATACTGTGTGACGCATTTTCAAGGAAAGGAAAATAATATACTGTACCCATATTGTATACATACATAGGCATATATGTAGGGCTGATACTAGACAGGAAATTATCTGTGCCTAAAATTCTCAAATACATTCAAAGACAATATAGAGAATAGTTTTACATCATACATGGCTAAGCTCAAGCCTGAACTCTATCAGCGACATACTGTACAAATAAAAACAATACAATAATTCATTTAAGTTGGTCACACTACATTAGGGAGAATAGCATTAATAATCAATATCAATTCAAGCAATACTCTAATGGAAATAAACAATGAAAAATGAAGGAGAATAGCAAATAAGCAATAAGGTCTATTCAAGCAAACATATAATAACAATATGTGTGCACTGTCCCTGATGAAGTCATATGGACTTGCAACTTCAAGCATGAGAGGTGGTGGGTGTGAAAACAAAGATTCCTGTGGTTGTCAGCATCTGTCAGTAGCCTGTCTTTATATCATAGGTGCCACAGAGCGTTTGCACATGACATGTTGAACACAATATCATCTGAATCTTTATGGGCGTTGTGTCTTTTTGTCAATAGTGTCTCCTTTACAGCTAGGCAAAGCAATTTCCCAACTGATCAATCAAACTTCATATCTATTTACCAATCGGCTGCCCATTACTACACTTACACTATACTTCCCTGTAATGCTGGTGTCTTGCTTCTGGCGTATTCTTAAGAATTTGGCACAGCGTTAGCAATCAGTACAACGCTAACAATTTGCATATAGCAGCAAGTGTTGATGTGTAAGGATCTCTGGCTTTAATCCAATGGGAAATACTATTGGTCTTAGTTGGATTAAATTAAACAAAGCAAAGCAAGTACTGCACAACAAATCAATCTACTGCGAAGGGTCAAACTCAAAATAATCTGTAACACCACCTCATGCCAACCAGGGTGGTATAAAACCAATAATCCTCTTAAGAGTGTACCGTCACACCGGTGTGTTTGGAATGTTGGAAAATTAACATTCTAAAGAATATCTGGGTTCACACCTCTCTAACACATCTCTGGCACAGGGAAGAACATTCCTAACATGAGGCTTAAAAAAAGCTACAGAACATTCAAATCAATAGTGGCTGCTTGCAACCGCTCTTTTAAACCTTGAGGTAGAATAGTTGATTCATTTATGTATCTTAAGACATAAGTGACATTTGTCCACGTTTCTCATGCAAGGAACAAAAACAATAATTTGGGAAATAATGCGTAGAATCGTTTAAATGATGATCCAATGACACCATTCTTCCTCTGAGTTTATCGCCATCATTGGCGTCACTGACGTCTTGCTTTGAAACAACAGAATAACTGGATTGTATTTCTTCAAACAATTGTAAAATCAACTACTGTGTTACTATGTCTATCCTTCTATCTTTCCCCCAAACCAACAGCAGTGTCACTCTGTTTGTGTATTTTTAGTGCTTGTGGTCAGAGCAACTGGGCGTGTGGAGAAACTTTTTCCCCCCTTTCTTTTTGCAGTGGGCACTCTGCATCTCCAAGCTGTACAGTAGCTCAGTCACTGAGAGCAAAACGGTCTTCAAAACGGCAAACCAACCAAAAGACTTGACCTGTGACTGACTGCACTAAGCAGTCAACCCTCGTCAATATCAACAGACGCCTCAGTACACATTCATATCTTGGTGAATCATCACATGTTTTGCATTTTAGTTCCTCTCCTGAATGGAGTTTTGACAACAAAAGTAGGCCTACACAGACCATGTCCTGTTCAAAGAGTTCCACGTTGTTTTATAACAGGTTTTTTAACTTCTGAGTGTGCTATGAGTGCCCTCTCTGTGAAAACAAACTTGGTTGGCTTGTTTCTGCATAAAGGGACATAGTCTGTGCTGTTTGACTATCCTGATGCACCAATCCAATATAAACAAAGATGACAAATTGCTTTCACAAGAAGTATGGAGGCATGCCATATTGTGTCATTGTGTCAACCAACAGATCTCCACTTCAGCGCTTTATGACTATGCAAGATAATTAAATCCTTCAGTGTTTAGTATCGATCTTAGTGTTAAACCAAAAGAGATACAGGGCTCCACATTAATACAACGCAGCACTTTTACCTGTTAACACCAAAAGACACTGACTCCTTAGATTATTAATGTTTTCTCTTTTAATTCTTCTGCTGAAGATTTGGGAAGAGTACGACACAAACAAGACAAGTGATGATGAAACGCTAACCTAACACCATGTTGTTATTGCTCTGAAGTCTGAACAATAACTGCTTCCTATCCACTCCGTGGTATTTTGCTCAAGGATATGAGTTCCATTTGCAGAGACACACACTAAAAATGTAAGCCACACACTACTTAACTTTAACTGCATCTCCTCAAAGTTATGCACAAGCTTGTCACCCATGAGGTTTGACTGTGTGTCAGTACTTTTGCTTTAGGAATCACACCAGATCCTCAGGGGAAAGTTGTAGTTGGACACAGGGATTACAGAGATCCTTGATGCACATATAGTGGAAACAAGGCTGACTATTGAGATTTTGGAGGAGCTGTAAAGCCATTCCACACATCTCACAGGTTACACTACTGGTAGGTCAGAAAGTGGTCGTTATTCAATGCACAGCAACATCTTTTCTACAACACATTAGGCTACATGTAGAAATTATTATTGCCTCAAAAATACAACTACAAGCATACTGCAGCAGCCATGGAATGGAAAGAATGCATGATTCGATGGTGCAAAACAGAGTAGGTTATGTAGCCTATGTAGTGTGTTCAAAAGTTAGAGTTGGATAAAAATAGGCTATGTCTTGATCAAAATGTATGCAGGACCCCCATACTCATAAATGTATGCTACGACACGTGTTATCTAAAAACATCTAATGTGTCAGCTGAACGCAGACGACTGTCCTTCTAGCGTAACAACGTTACCGCAGCGTAGCCTACCTGTCAGCATCAGTCTCCTCCAATACTACTTCTTTATCCGTCTTCTTCTTCTTTTTAAATTTGGGAAATTTAAAAGTTCTCCCACTTCCATCTTGATCATCCTTTTCCAGGCGATCCTTTAAATTTGCTTCGCTTTTAGAAAACAGACTTTTAAGGCCATTCTTGCTGAAGAGGCTTTTCTTCGCCATTACTGTGCCTCAGGACGCAAGACCCCCTTTGCATAACTTTCTGTAGTAAACTGAGGGAAACCACCAAATACCAGCAGCGAATCTACCTTGTCAAATGAGCAACGCACGTAGGCTACTTATTTCTGTCTTTGGACAGCTACGTTCTACAGGACACCGGAGGGAAAGAAAAGCCCGCCTCTATCAAACACATCCATGGGCATTAATGAATAGTGCCACAAGCGAGATAGACGAAATAGTGGAACGGATGAACAGATAAGATGATCCTTGTCGCATAATGAATGTGGGCTCCAAATCGGTCATGCCACTGACTGCTCTGAAAAATGAAAGAGCGATAGCATATTTGGACACCCTTTTAAAAAACGTAGTTTTACTTTAAATTAAACATGTTTAAAACAAATGCACACATTCTATACTGTAATTTACTATATTTACTGTTAAGAACTTCAGATCATACAAACCACTAAGGTGGGATGTGTTTTTCTTCTATTTTTCAATATATGAGTTAAGAAAGTATGTTTTCTTTTTCATTGTCTGAAAGGGGGAAACGTATTGACTTCAGTAAGCTAATCTCTTAGCTGTTTTATGTTTACTGAAGGATGGTCACTCAATGGCGAGCATCATGTGACAGTGACAGCAATATGTTTTATAACATTTTTATAAAATCAACACGTAGAACCGGTAGGCTATCAAAAATATATCAATCAAAACATTCTCAGACCCAATTGTTGTGTTTTTTGTTTGTTTGTTTGTTTGTTTTCCATACTGGATTTGGGGGAAAGTCCTTTCCACAACCGACCCTCTTTAACAATAGAACAAATTGCTCACAGAGCTAAGATTGATCATAGTCATAAAAAAATTGGTTGGTTGTTTACTTTTCTCATCACTTTTCCCCACCCTCCCACAATCCACACTACACTTATTGCTGCACCCTACATTTATGCACACTGACTATTTCCACCAGTGCTCAAGCATACTGTACGTATGCCAATGATTCTTTATGGAAACATAGAGTTGGAATAATAAGTCAGTATTTTGAAAAGTCAATTTTTTTTTTCTTTCTGCCATCTCTGCCCCGCCACTCACCTTCCAAGTTTGTCCTTTATTCTCCACATGTTCTTGGTGATGGATAGTGATGTATGCTGAACGCAGCTTGAACCGAGCAACCAAGATCATCAGGGACGCCTCACATCTGAGCCATGATCTATTCCCACCTCTGGAACACGCTATAGATCTCTGAGGACTGGAATGACGCGCTTCAACCACAGTTTCTACCCTTCAGCAATTAGACTCCTGAAGAACTCTACTTATGTATTTACTTTATTTGATCCTCTCCTGCTACTTATCCCCCCCCCCCCCCCCCCCCGCCCTGCGGACTGAGCTACAACAAATACCACCAACATTGTTATGTGGCAAATAAAGTTTCTATTCTATTCTATTCTATTCTACATACAGCCTTTCCCTTAACAACTATTTGTTGACACAAGCATTATTTTAAGTTTAAAAAGACTCCTTAACAAATAACTGTAAACTACTCTAAAATGTTTTCTACAAAGATTAGGTTTGTAAAGCAGGCAGTTTAAAGTCTCACTATTCACCCCATCACTACAATAATACATCATTCATTTAGGCACATGAGATCTTCATAGCCATCATAGATTGCTCACATATTAAAACTTAGAAAAAAATGTAATATATAAAGATTTTATTTTATTTACTTGCACATTTTTAAAACTGATATCAGTGTTTCATGGCATTATAGGCTAAATAGTGACACAGACAACACATATGAAATAAAACAATATTTACATTAAAATCATTTGGAAATGGAATGGAATGGAAATGATCACATGAACCTGTTAGAAGATAAATGATATGGACACAGAGACAGCTCTACTGTAAATATTTCATCCCCACATAACGTGAATTACCACTGAATCGGAATGATTCCGATCTACAGTATCCGACCTGAATGTACAGTACGCGCAACAATAATGTCAGTCAGTCATGCCCTCCAAAAAGGCATACCTCATTCCGCACATAAGTCAAGTTTCTAAATGTCAAATTATTTCTCAAAAATTTTTTACAGAGGGGAATAATATATGGATGGCAAGTGGGAAGAAATAACCTACCTGTGTTAAAAAGATATTTCTAATGCCACTGGCTTATGCTGCATATGACTATCGTATATGTATGCAGTTATGAGTGTGAGTATCTACCCCCGAGTGCAATACCACAGCAATACTACTGGTAGTGTTGCACAACAGTATTTCAACAGTAACTGTGGCAAGGACACATACAATAACATTCTGTATTGTTCCTACTGTATATCCATTCTGTACATGAATGTGCACATGGGTATATGGATACATTCCTGTAATCCTCAATGAGTAAGTATACACCTTCTAAGAGTTCATCTTTCAGGAAGATACTTTATGGACTGAGTTCCATGGGGGTACATCTCACACAGAAGAATACAAACTGGTGGAATAAAATACAAAGTACTATGTGAAACTGAACTCTTCCAGTGCAGGTCTTCTATAACTATGAGGTCAGAAGTTTTTTGAGTCAAACGAGTAATCTTAAAGTGTAAAAAATCACTTAGATTAGATTAGATTACAGTAGATTAGATTAGAATATGCACTTGCAAGGAAGATTAGAATATGCAATTGAACTCTTCCAGTGCAGGTCTTCCATACAGTAACTATGAGGTCGGAATTGACGCTTAGATGTATAAATACCCTTAATAAATGGGAACACAAAAGTGTACTTTTCCTGAGCACCGTTCATGAGGGGTTAGGCTTGGTGAAATGATCTCAATGTAGAGGACAGCACATACAGTACACAGCCGGAGCATTAGTTTAATATATAAGGTACTTAAACTCGGAGAAGATGAGGGGGACCATGACGGCACAGGCACGGTACAGGATGGCCACACTACTCAGAAGGGCACGCGGCTTCGTCCACCACGGCTCACTCTTGAAGCTAAAGTACATGGCATACACCGCCACTCCAAGGAAATGGCCAATCAGGGTCCTGGGATGGGGCGTTAACCTGCAGAAAGACACGATTTGATAAACTGTCTGAAGTTGGGTTCAGCCAGAAAAAAACTGTCAGGCTATGTTATCAATAATGTGTGTTTATGCTAATGTTTAAATAAAGGAGCATTGGTGTATGTGGAGAATCAATGGACTATTAATTTACTATGTCAAAGTGACCATTTCATTCATTCATTCATTTCATTTAGGGTAAAAAGGTCCTTTTCAAGGGGAACTTACACCGACAGCAGTCCAACAGGCCCAGATATACATTCCCCTCCCAGCTGAAAATAATGCAGGCAAGCTTGTCTAAGTTGATGTAGTGAGCCTAGGACAGAGACATTATCAAATAAATACATTTTAAAAATCTAGTCGTAAGACACAACACCTGGAGTGAGTGTGTGAACATGACGCAGACAACAGGAATACGAACAGCAGGGGTATCTGTAGAACACCTCTCTCTAGTGGTCAGAGATACTGTAGTACTTTCATATTGCAGCCTCCGATGGTTAGCTGCATTATAGCCAACATACAGTAACTCCTCTTGAGCCTCTCCCAATTCCATCTGTTTCCATCGCTGTTGAGTAAGAATCTGAACTTACTGTCAGTCGCAGCGAAGAGCTCATAGAGTGCCTCGGCAAGAATATTCACTACAAATGAGTGTGATGCCTTTCTTTCCCAGTGGAACTTCTTCTTCGCCTACGAATAAAAGTTAAACAGAGAGGAGATAAATAGACACACAGAGATGGACAGACTTCATATCTGTTTGTCATGTAACATGTTCAGAGTGAAAATCAGTCAAAGCACACATTAAGGACCTACAGTAGCCTAGCGTGACTAGTGAAAGAGGGTTCATTTTACCTGTATCAAGGCAATGGTATCGTGCAGGTCGGGGATGTCTCTGAGGAGGCCTCTCCATATCCTCAGGTCATTGAGCGCAACGCTCATCCCGCTTCCTGTCAGTGGGTGCCTCATGTTGTAGGCATCGCCCAACACTAGCACCCCTGGGTGACGGAAGAAGCACACAGCAAATGATTAGCTAATGAGTTCAGACTGACTTTGAGGTCATTCTGATCGCCATGACAAAAGTTTGCATGTACCAACACACTGGATGTCGATTTGACTGCGGTTGCACCACTGATGCAATTGTTCATAAGATGAGCATAAGGTGCACAGTAATAGCTATGCTATACAAACCATACAATACTGTACATGCTATACAATACATCTGTCTGCATTTTTAGTTCTTTAGCTGATAAAGTAACATCCCATTCAGGTAGCAGAAAACAAAGGATCAAACTAGCCTATATAAGCAGACAGATCAATAGACAGAAAAAAACAGACCAGTGCACAATGAATCAATAAAACACAATCAACTACGGTCAATTACTGTTACATAAATGATTTACAACAGATATAGTTCCCTTTGCTAAGTCATCATCAATGTCCAGAACTGTGTTTTCATCATCAATGGCCAAAAACTGTTTGGAGTGCATGTGTCATGGGAACTCCGTGACGAGATCAGTGCCAACTGGGATGTTACGCACCACCATCTGGCCACCTGTGAGGCAGATTATAAGCGGATCTGGAGGCGTGACAGCTCACTGCTCACTTAACTACAGGCTTGACCCCCCCCCCCCTCTCTCCTCCACCATCTGAATCTCCTTCCTTCTGACTCACCTAGGATGCTAATCATGCGGGCGCTTATGGGATTAAGAATGCTGTGTTTAATATGACTCCCGATGGGAGGCTTAGCCATGTTACAGGTGCATAGATGACTCATTGCACGAGGGTGTCTTACCGCATTTGTTCACTGGGAAGGCGGGGAGGAAATTCGCTGGCATGGATCTCAAGCGGTTATTCTGGACAGCCTCCAGAAAAGGCTCCTTGATGTGTTCTGTTGTGGAATGGGAAAAAAGAACAGTTTGTGTAATTTACATCTCAGATCTCAACGGCAATTCAGTTCATGAGCAATGAGAGTCTAGGCATGTCAAAGAATGTATCAGGCATGTTTGCCAGAGGAGTCTTGGCATGTTAGATCCAAACCTCTGAATGCAAATAATCCAACTGCTGGTGGAAGAACATCTACTGTATAATACCGCTGAGTCTGTTCCTCCAACAAATGCTTTTAAATGCAGTATATGTCGTCACGCCTGGAATATAACATTCTAATTTGGACTATGACGTCAAGCCTTAAACTTTGTATTTGTTCATGAGACACTTTTCTATACCTGGCATCTGAGGGTAAATCCTGTCGGTCATGTACTCATTCAGGTTCCTGGGCAGGTCCCCGCGGATGTCCACCAGCACGCGGGTCTCTGTGGAGGAGATCTGGTAGATGAGGATGGGACTGGGGTCGGCCAGCACCACCTCAGCGTGGTTGGGTATGAACTGGGGGGAGTCCTGCACAAGAGACAGATAGAGCTGGTGAAGCGCTGAGTCCAGTGAAGATAGCCATTACAAAACACATGTTCAGGGGTTTCCTTTGTCAGCTGTCTTGCATCAGCTCTTGAATGTCCCCTTGGGGATCAATAAAGTATCTATGTATTATCTACAGTATCTAATTCTACCCAGACATACACTATCAGGGATATTCGGCTAGGATGAACCTAAAATCCACTTTAACCTTCACAGGTGAACTTCATGTGAGCTTCTCTAAACTTTTGAATGTGCATGTCCAACATTCTACTTTATGTACTGTACTGAAACATTAAATTTCACCCGAAAGCCAGATACCCTTAGCCTGGGTGTTCCCATGCTGCCTTCCGCACGATTTGATTCACGCTGCTAAGGCAGCCTGGAAACTACCGCCCTAATTTTTGCCTCAGATAGGGGACCAATCACAGAACAGGGGGGAAAGCAAGACAATGATAAGCTATGCACAGACGCATTTGATAGACATCCGTGGCGCCCAATGAACGGATCTGGGCATTTGTTCAAATATGAGAAAATGAACGTTTGGTTGCCAGACCACGTCTCATTGAGAGGTGGTAGGCGCCAGCCAGGCTAAGATATCCTTAACTTTTTGTGAGTAATGTATTCAAAAGGGCCAGACTTTAATCTGACAAAGCAGTATCGCATCTTTAAGTCAATTTAATAGACTGAGAGCATGTGACGGTAAACAGACAATGTTCACAAATGCTCCAGAACATAGATAGCATATGACTTTGTTATTTTTTTTTCCTATTAAACTGGTTCGGATGAAATATTGTAATAAATGTTCATTTAAAACACTATTAACAAGATGTGAGGGAGGAGTCAGGATGAAATATCGAACATCTTGTACCTTCATGATGCAGCCAACAAAATGAGAGGAGGTATGCACTTTCCCTGAACCAAGGCCTTTCCTGAACTTTGAAAAACAGCCATCAGCCACCACAGTCAACGGAGCATAGACTGCCTGTTAAGGAGGAAAGAAAGGAGATATATTGGAAAAGATGTTCATATGTAACCAAAACTATAAAACATTGACATACTGTATCTATCGCAATATTTTTGACAATCTAATGCATGAGATCAATATGAATTGATAAAATATATTCTGCAATAACACGGTACAGTATATGATATGCTATCTCATGCATCCTGACCACTTTAATCATTCTGAAGTACAATTGTTATTAAAGTGGGTCATTCAAAAGCATTAGCACTTTCCTTACACAGCACAGCCATGAGACACAAGTGATTTTAACCTAGCTATAAATATTGTTTAGGTAACGGACCTGGTTAATTCCAATGATTATGTTGTTACACATGGAATACGTCAGTAGGTCAGTTGTCTCAATGGGCTCAACACTCCAAAGCTTTCCGCTGTAATGTGTCACTCATCTCCTCTGACTCACCTGTGTGTTTCCAGACTCCTTATCCCTGTACTGGATCCCAGTCACACAGCCATTTTCCTCCTCCAGGCTCGTTACTGTGCCCTCTATGAAATGAACACTGAAAACAACACAGCCTGTCAGTCTCCACAAAACAGTAACAGTTAGCCTGTTATAGGTTATAACCTTTGCCCACCATCAGAAATGTCTTGTGAAAAATCCATCAGGAATTTTTGTGAGACAAGGACCTAGTGTGTTTCAAAGACCTGCCCTGAGACTCTCTGTGGCACTTACATAGTATAGTCTGATACTGAAGCTAGTGATGGTAAAAGGATCATCCTTAACTACAACAAGCTTTAATTTATAAAATAAATGTCAGATCTGCTTCACAAAGAGTGTTAGGACAGAGCAGTCAAATAATCCACAGTGTTTAATAACAAGACATAGAAAATCTAGGAATATTGCATGGGCTGTTACTGATAACAAAGTGAATTTAGCTGTCAAGACCATAGACTGTTCTATACAGTACAGTCTATGGCCAAGACCCTTCACTTCACTGTAGACTCCAATAAGAGCGCCCTTACTTGGGCTCGGCTAGTGCTGCACAACGAAGGCCCATGATGAAACGGCCATGGTGAAAGGCACGGCCACATTGAACTTCACTCCTCTCCTGAGGGTATGGGATCACGATAGCTGCCCCAGTCTCTGCGTCATGCAGGACATAGCCATCCACTATGTGAGCATCCAGTCCTTCAACCGAACCTGGAAGACATGAAGCAAAGGAGTGGTGGCCATCACAATAAAAGAACAATTAACCAACAGCATGTCAGCAGTACCAAAGAAGACTATGATAGGCTTACACTTACCCTCTAGGCCAAGTTCTTTCAGTGCACGATATCCTCCTGGTTGCAGTAACTCTCCCACTATTCTATCAGGTTCTCGGAGATCCCGTTCAATCACCGTGACCCGACGACCATCACGACCTAAAACCGCTGCCATGGCGGAGCCCAGGACACCGGCCCCGACGATAATGACATCGGGGTCTGGTGGAGGCACAGTCGCTGCACAGGTGTTCTCCGCCTCACACGCTGCGCTTCTACAGCTGCGTACCTAACAAACCCACAAGTCATTCAGGCCAATCCGTCCACAGTCATTAGCCACATTGTAATTTGTTATTTAGCAGGTCAGCCATTGAATACTGTATTAAAATTTATCATAAATGTGCCTTTGATACCACTAGTGGAAACTATGCAGGATATAAAGCTTCATTAATATCACAAGATGTAAGCTTAAAAATAGTCCAACTTGGTGATGTACAGTACCTTGACACATGAATCTTCTCCACGACAACATTCCTCTGGAATTGGAGACTTGGAGAAGACGATATGAGCAAGTGGCAAAGAGGACACAATGTCCACCACGGTGCGAAAAAGCGAGGGGATTTTTTGAATTTGTCCATAGTAGTAAGCAACTAACAAAAGCGCAAGCACGATCGCAAAGAAAACACATAAACCAAAAACAATATCTTTGTGCGTCAAAGACAGTATAGCATCAAATTTCTTGTACACATAAGTGAAACTAAAAAGGCCAAGGAATGCCCACATAGCTGCAAGATGCTAAAAGTTACACTAGCCTACTTTTAATGCAGGTTGTCCAAAGAGACGAAGTCAATTACGCCTTCACCAAATTCACAAACATAACGAACCTTAGAACTATCTAACGTAAAGCTATCTATTCCTATCAATGGCCAACAAAATGAAGGTAAACCTTAGTGGTAAGGCATCTTTCCCTGCTGGCAGGCGACAAAATCGGAGACAGACGCCTGTCTCTCAAAAATAGGTTGATGTTATTTATAAAACCGGCTCAGACAGCGTGCCAGCCGGTGTGCTAGTTACAGTGGCAGAGAGCATTTATTATGTTAATCACCTAAGAAGCATCCACTCGTTACGGCCTCTGGTAATTTGTCCCGCCCACGTAGCAGAGATGCCCAATAATAGGCGGTATACATTGCATATGATTTACAATAGTTTTCGTGCTGTATGTAGGCTACTTGGATCACCCGAACAGGGACCAGCCTGGCTTTGAAAGCACACCGACAAACTATAGGCCGTCTTGCACATTTGTTCAGAAAGTATACTTTATTAAATATATTAAACTATGTTAGTAGGCTAGATGAGATATTTTATTAAAAGCTACAATAAACAGTAGCATTTTATTGTCTGAAGTTGTTGACCATATGTAAGATAATGTATTAAAGATATTATGTTAGTATATTAGATTTAAAAAATTACTACAATTACTGTCTGAAGTTGTTGACCATACTTTTCGAGTTTTTGTTTCAAAATAACATAGCCTACAAATGCCTAATAATAGCCTAGCCAATCTTTAATCTAGTAATTTAATTCCAGAAAGAACGACCTGTTTTCCTTTAGAGTTTTCTGTAAACCACCAATTGATGAAGATCCGACTGTCATTCACAAAACGGTGACCTGCTTTGTGACGAGAAAAGTTAAATGCATAAAAATGTGTCTCCACGAGGTGGTAGTATTAGGCCTACGCTGTGTTCAGATGCAGTGCCAAAGTCTTGTAGAGTTGCCTACTTCATTTACCAAAACAGCATTGATCAACTAATCCATATTGACAAGGGATCGGTGTTCACAAGGCGATCACTTTGAAACATGCACATTTTACACATTAATTACAGTTTGATGTTATTCAATGATAAAATAGTAAGGATTTCAAATTAATGCAAATAGTGTATCAGAGGTTGTGTCTCCCCTCCCTCGATCACTCTGCGTTGTGTAGCCTATTTAGTGATGGACGCCACAACCGAATAGCATTGTTGTTGCTTTAATGCTCTGGCTTGGATGTAAAACAAAACAGAAAAACAATCAGACAGCGTCACAGCTCCTCTGCCTCAAGACAGTAGCAAAAGAGAGCGCGCCATATTTATAGGCCTAAAGGTGAAAAAAGAAAACATGTGCAGGTGATTAGAATGTTGCCAACTAAGGGTTCCATATGCCACTGAATGGCAGCAAAGATCCGCTTTAACCCTCTCTGATGGCAGTCAGTGTAAGTTCTAGAATTCACTTCACAGTTGTTCTGGAATGACTTGTAAAAATATTTTTCGCAGCTATGTTGAGATTTTACAGCAAATATCTAGCCCCACAGGTCAAATCTGAAGGGCCTCCACGTCTGAAATTAAACATTAGGGGGTGAAGATGCTTTAGTCATAGAATGCACAATTGCTTGTCAGCCTAATTGCTTTATGACGTCACGCGTGGTTCATTATGACAATGTAGGTAGGCCTACATCAGTTCCGTAGCCTTGCAGAGATTCTTCATTATGTCTAGCTTCTTCATGAGCAAGTATAAGCTCATATGCCGGATAAGACTCTTCTAACACAAACATGAGTTCCCGCAAACGCGGGGAACAACCCCCGATTCGGTGAGTAGGCCTAGTATGAATATTTGTGTTAATGTTATATTCATTTGGTTGAGAATTTAATTCTAGTTGGATGTCCTTGACACTTGTCCACGTTTAATTACATTGGAGTTTATAAGCCCAGTGAAGTGAATTAATTGGCCAAATAGTTCATGGTAATATTGCCATAACCTGAGATGATGGCCGCCCGAGAAATTGGTTGGTTATGGTTATGGTTATGGTTATTTAGCAAACGCCTTTGTCCAAAGCGACATACAAATTAACAATACAAATTAAATTAACAGTGAACAATTACAAAATAGGGAGAATAGCAATATTATCAATACAACTATAAAATAATCATTTTGTTTCACTTTAGCCGTAAAACGGCGAGAAAGCAGAAAGAAACGGATGAAGGCCTGTCCGTTCTGAGAAAGGTTTGTGACCAAACGCAGAAAGAACCGGACGAAGTTCTGCGAAAGGTCTGTGAACAAATGCAGAAAAAAACGGAAGTCCTGCCAGTTCTGAGAAAGGTAGGCCTATGTAAACAAACGCACACGCGAAGGAATGGACTTTCCAGCAACAATTGATGTTATCTATAGACTGCTGAGCATATTAGTGATTCGTAGGCTTAATTACATGAAATGTTATGGGCATATTTCATATAGGCTAGGCGAAAAATAACTTCAATGTGCAATAAGGAAACATTATGATTATAGCCAAATATTATTCTAACGAGGAACACAAGCTGTAGCTTGGGCCTTCCTGGCCAAACTGCCCCATGAACCTCATTTAGCCTAACTGTAGATGCTCAGAGGCTTACATTTTATTCCTAGTGTTAACTGAGCTGAATAACTATTTGGTGACTGGGCCAGACCGCACTTAGCCTTGCTTAACCAGGATATGTGTGTTGTTCATTTGAAATCTGACTATGGTAAAGGAAAGATCAGATTTGTATCAGTTGTAGCCTATTATGCTAATAAAGTCATGGGGAATTGAGAGTAATGTTAAATGAGGTTGGTAAGTTGTACTAGCTTCTTATTGGTATCCCACAAGTGCATTAGGCTATAGGTTGTCCTGAGAGTACAGTGTTTAACGATGTAGACTTTTCAGCAATGCACTGGCACATCACTTTAACAGTAATCCACCCATAATCTCCCTGAGATGCTTCTCTGATGCCCACTAGCTGCATATCAGATTTCTTTCCGTTCTTGGATGCCACAACACTCTTTAAAACACTTCAGCTCTAAGTACACACTCGAGAACTAATTTCAGCTTTGCCAAACAGAAGCCCTTGCTCCCACATGCGCCAGGTTGTTAGTCGTCACGCTCGGAGTGAGGGCTGGGAGGCCGACATAACCTCTCTCTGCTTACTTGGCTGACACGGAGCTAGACTGGGCTGTCAGTCCAGCCCGCCCATGGACAGAGGCCAGCCTACTGTAGCTCCGTGAGGTGGCCGCTGAAAGATCCCTACTATGCTGTACATGGTGTTGGTATACCTTTTGCGCCAACAGCAGATCAGATCATCAAGATCGCATAATGGAATACATGAATTTTGCCTGGATTAAAGAGACTCGTGTAAATCTCTTTTCCTCTATTGTAAATGTCTGACTGCTGTTCATTTGATCACTCAGCGTTGTAGATTCGTTCTGTACTTGTGGTATTTACATATCAGCCAAAAAGTTGATCGCAACCCATTGTTGGATAAGCTGAAGTTCTCAGTTGTATGGGTGTAGTGTAGTTTACACATTTTTGAATGTGTCTGCTGCGATTGTAGATTGAAGATAGATATTGAAAAAAGTCTTTATTGACTGGGGTTGAATCTTTAGAGGTGATGACAGGAAGTCTGTGTTTTAGGAAAGTGTATGATGATGTGAAAATCAAATGTACATATTTTTCATGCTTGTGTGTGTTTGCCTTCTTTTTAACAGCCAAATGACTGCCCCCCTGGTCCCAAACCCCACACTGGGGCTTCAGGGTCAAGCTTGCAGGTGACATCTGGGGAACGGCTTCGATCCTTGAAATCTAGTCTTCGTACACTTTCTGGTAGACCCTACCAGCAGGTGAGACCTTTCTCATTCCAGCCTCAGGTCATCACATACTCTTGACCATAGAGATTGGCTTGGTTTTATTTCAGTTAGGTGAACGTTCCACCGATTGTCGTAAGGGCCGGTTTCGGCCGATTATCGGGCCGATAGTTGTGTAGTTTGAACCCAGCTTTAACCCTCCGGTTACAAGCTGGAAGCCCTAACCAGTAAGCCACGGCTGCCCCACGGCTGCATGTACACCACAGGGATGCTCACATACGGCAGGAAAGTTGTCACCTGTTCACATTTCATCTGCATCTCTGACTCTTCCCCTCAGCATCTCCTTGGCACATCACTTCCTCATCTGGAGAAAAAGCCACCGGTTCAAAACCCTGTGAAGACCAGCAGCCATAAGGACATCCTGCCCCGTATTCCTCCAGTTATCCACAATGCTCCTCCTGTGATCCCGCCACTCAGCGCTGTAAGCATGTCGGGGTAGATAAATGCGGGAAAACCGTCGAGGTTTTCACTGGGTCTGTCCATTACTTAAGTGTTTTCATTATATACAGACAGGTAAGCCCAAGTGGAACTGTGTTTGATTGAATTTGAATCTGCCATTACACAGGACGATAGGCCTCGGACCTCGAAATTCAGGTCCACAGTTGAGAACCTGCCGGAATGCGTCAACAACAGGACGAGTGCGGGACCCTACATTGGAGCAAAGTTACTGCCCCTAACACCAAAAGGTACAGAGAAATTCAAGTGCATTGTGTGATAAAAGACAGCTGATATTTCTGTGATGACTGAGTCTCTCTGACGACTGATGTTTTATTTGTTACATGTTTTTTTTCACAGAGGCACTGAAAATGTTCAGGGATAACCTCACAGAGTTTGAGCGGGAAGAAATCACCAACTTCCCGGAAATATACTACCTTGGTCTCGATGCCCAGAAGATCAAGGCAGTTGAAGGGACTGCCCAAAATAATGGCTTTGATGATGAGAATGGCACGTACATCAAGGTATCCTGTCCTTAGAACTGTGCAGATGTCAGAGGCATCATTTTATCATTCATTACGAGTTGTACACATACGGTTGTTAAGTCTGACATCATGGGCCTAAGCTTTTTCCTCAAAAAATGATTAGTAGCACAGGCAGTTTATGCAACTTGTGAACCTTGTCACCATCACCTCCGCTAGAGTAAGGGTTAAACAAAATCGTTCAACTTTAACTGAGTAATTGCTGTTGCAGTGCAGCCATATGATTTAATCAAGGGTGACGTCCGGGCTACCGGAAAAATAGGATTTTTAGGATATGATCATATATAATTTTTTTATAAAGAAACATGCCACCGTTTTCTGAAATTGGATTATTCACCGTTTCCCTTAGAGTTAGATAAGTGAGCAAAAACAGTTTTGTCTTTGTGCCTGCATTGTCATTGTCCTTCACAATGGGTACAAATCGGAATAAAGATTAAGACTAGGCGATTTCGTGGGTAGATATTGACTTGGGTCTACAGTATATTGGGGGCAAAGGACAGGCAAAGCACTCCTGCCTGGGCACAGACAAAAATGTTTTTGCTCACTTATCTACAGTAACTCTGGGTGAGACAGTGAATAACCCAATTTCATAAAACGTTGGTGTGTTCCTTAAAAGACTACTCTGAATTGTGGAATTTTTTATTTTATTTTACTATACTATGGAGAAAAACGAGTGGCTCTGAAAGCCATTGGACCCAGAAAGAGACTTATCAGTCTATCATCATTACTTAATAACCGAAAGCTATCATCATTACTTAATAACCGAAAATATTTGTTGTTTTCTTTATGGATTTTCAAGGTTTTGCATGATCACCTTTATTACCGCTATGAAGTTCTGGAGGTAATTGGAAAGGGATCATTTGGCCAAGTCCTGAAATGTATGGATCATAAGAACAAAGAACTGGTGGCTCTTAAGATTCTTCGCAACAAAAGAAGGTAAAGACTCAATGAACGTATATACTTTCTATAGTTAGATACATATTTTGATTATTTAGATACATTTTACTAATTCATGTGCTTTGGGCACAGATTCAAGCACCAAACCCTGGTTGAAGTCAAGATCTTGGACCTGTTGGGCAAGAAAGATCAGAACAACTGCTTCAACATTATTCATATGAAGGAGCACTTTATGTTTCGTGATCATTTATGCATCACCTTTGAGCTTCAGGGGTAAGGCTAGTTAAGCTGGGTAAACCCTGTCTGATCTGCCGGCGATTTGGATTTTGCCCGGCAGCTCAGGCTGGAAACCTGCACATCTATCTCTCCTGCTTCCTGTCCATGTCTGCTGGGTCCAATCACAAACTGGTTTATCCACCAGTTGGATCATTGATCTGATTGGTTGAAGGACTATCCAAGCGTACAGAGTCATTTGAACTATGCCCATTGATCACGCCTCTTGAACAGTAGAAATAAGATGCATCCCTTGATAAATGTTTGATCTTGAAAGATTGAGCTTAGTATGGTGATAGCCAGAAAATTGCATGCATCTAAGAAAACTTCTCAGTTTACCACATGTAAGAAAGATGGTGATCGAAGATTATTAGAGCCTCCAGAATGAGGTCAAAATAATCAATGGCTAAATGAATGCCAGAATTGGCACTTGATTACTGTAATGTAATGTGACATTTTTTAAAAATTCACTTAGCTTTAGTGGCCTAGAGGAAAACCAAAATACACTGGGTGGTCGGATATTTCTGAGGTGTTATTATAGTTTTATTGGAGCACTTAGCTCATACGATGTGATTATAGGCCTACTGTACATCTAAAGAGCCATTGGTTTTTTTCTCATGATTTCAGGGATAACCTTTATGAGACCATAAAGAAGAACCGCTATCAGGGCTTCAGCCAAGCCAAAGTGCGTCGCTTGACTCATTCCATCCTTCAGTGCCTGCAGGTGCTTCATAATGAGAGGATAATCCACTGCGACCTAAAGCCGGTATGCTATCATGCTCCCCATCCATCTGCTTGAAAAATCGAATGGAATGTTTGTATGATGTGTAGAATGTCTTGCCATTACTGTTCATGATCTCAATGCTGAATTGATGGATACTTGTTGCAGGAGAACATTGTCACCCAGAACGACTCGGAGAACATCAAAGTGATCGATTTTGGATCTAGTTGCTTCGATCATGAGAGAGGTGTGTGAGACACAAGCTGTTTCTTAAAGTAAAGTCAAGAGCGCATCATTGATGAAATGGTTTCTTTCCATCTCCGTCTCGCCCTCTTTTTTTTCCAAACAATTGATTGATTTCTTGGGTGATTTCTGAATGCTGAGGATCCATCGATGCATCCTCCAAAATTCTCAGAAATTCTCAGAACGAAGGACTCAGTACTTGATAGAATTTGAAAGCATCCTTGACATTGGAATAGTGCTTGACGAGAGTCGATGACGTAACATTCTTGTAAAGTGGCTTTGAAGGACGCATCTATGACTGAGAAACAGCCAGTCCTTCTCTGTTTGCCCTCTTCATCCTCTTCATCATCCCCACAGACAAGCCTCTCTGTCATCTCACAACTTACCTCTGGGCCTTCTTGTCCACAGTGTACTCTTACATCCAGAGCCGCTTCTACCGTTCCCCTGAGATCATCCTGGGTTGCGGCTATGGCTTGGAGATTGATATGTGGAGCCTTGGCTGCATCGTTGCGGAGCTGTACACCGGCGTGCCCCTCTTTCCTGGCGAGAATGAGCGGGACCAGCTTGCCCTCATTATGGAGGTAACAGCAATTGTTCCTTGTATATAACATAGGTTTCCGTAGGTTCTCCATTTTGTGAATGAGTGCTGCAGTTGCATGGCACGGTGATCATTGCTGTGTTTGTGCCTCAGGTGCTGGGGGTGCCTCCGGAGGAGGTGCTTCAGACTGCACCAAGGAGGAAAAGGTTTTTCGGTGAGTTCCTGATATCAGGCGCAGTCATGCTACAGGACATGACCTAAGGAGTTGATGGCCCCATGAGAGGTTGTCCCCATGTAAACTATGAGCCTTTTCTCCCCCAGAGCTTTATGGTAAACCAAGGCCCTACACCAGTAGCAAGGGCAAGACCAGAAAAACTGGCTCTAAAGATCTGGCCAGTGTTCTGAAGACCTCGGACCCGCTCTTTTTGGATTTCATCAAGGGCTGCCTTGCGTATGTATCAGTGCAGTACAAAACATAAAATAGGGAATCCAAAATGTGACATGGCAAACATAGGGCCGTCATAGCACACTCTATATGCTCACATATGGATTCTTTGACACTTCACTACCTTATGCAGTTGGGATCCAAGACAGCGGATGACTCCGGATGAGGCCCTGCAGCATGGCTGGTTCAAGGAGGCCCAAAACAGGTGCCGGACAAGAATCCGGACATCCAGGAAGACGGTTGTGGTCAACACCCCTCCCCCGTCAGCGCCCAAGATGATGCCCAGTCCTCCTAAGGGCACTGAGAGGCAGGCCCCACTGCTTGCCGTCTACAAGGTGACGATGTACCCCAAGGAGGCGATTGGGACTTCCTCCAGGCAGGGGATCACAAAGGCCTTGAGATCAATCACACCAGCGGCTGGGAAGAACCTCATGCAGGTGCCTGAGAAATCCATCTCTGGCAAGACCTACAAGCGGGGCTCTGGGAAGACCAAAAGGCAGAGCCCCGGGAGGGACAAGCTGGCTTCTCCAGACCGCCACTCTACATCCAGGTCAAGGATCAAGGTCCCCAGCAGTGGTGGCAGCAGGTGTGAGGTGGCCAAACCAAAGTCGGCCAAAGTTATCATCCCCACACCCCCCATGGATAACAGACCTGGATCTTTACCAAGTCTGGCCCCGCCTCAACTGAGAGGCAACAACTAGGGCTCTGTTTTGAGGGTGGTAAGGTGGTATTGATTTGCCCATCCTTCTCGTGTGTATCCATTCTTGACGCAAAGGGCCTCGATCCACCCAATTTTCAGGAATATTTGGACACACGGGAGATATTGACAACTTAACACCTAAGTTACCCCTCGCCCTCAAACTGAAGCCCTCCATTAGGCCTACTGGCGATAGGGTCAAGGATGATGCTTGATTCGTGTGTGTGTGTTAAGGAAATCACAATGCTATCACACAGCTGATGTTTGTTAAGAAATTAATGGATAAATAATTCAACCAAACCTTCACACCATGCTAAAGCGGAATTTTAACATTGAGTGCGTATCACTGAAAGTGATCTACGCACCTCTGTAATATAATTAGGTCTTCCTTTATTACCCATTCTTTGAATTGGCCACTGAACTACTGAGTGCGGATCATTGTTTTTGACATACGCACCTTTGGTTTATATTATCAATTCTAAAAATATAGCATTTCTAAAATTCTAGATTGATGGCACAAGACACTGAATGCTGAATTCTGAAGACATTGAGTGCAGATCAAGCGTTGGGTCTATGCACCTTTGTAACATAATTCTGTCTTCTTTTGTCACCGATCGTCTGAATAAAACCACTGAGTGCGGGTCATTGTTTTGATTTACGCACCTGTGGTGACCTGAGTGAATGTGATGTGATGTGATGTGATGTGACGTGTTATGATGTTTTGAACAAGCAACATCATTGACCTTATGCCCTTGTAAATTGTCAAACCAGAAGTATAGACACAATTAGACGCCCTCTTCATCATAGACCCAATTTGACCCCTCACAGCAATGGAAAAGTTCAATCAATCTCACTCTTTTGGCATCCCTGAATGCACCTGTTGTGCTTGACCATCATAACAGAGTGACCCCTCCTCTTTAGTCCCCCACAATATCCCCATCTCTCCCCATGGCACCATCCATACGATCCACTTAAAATAACAGTTCCCCATAACCACCCGTGTCCCATTCTTCCCTAATAAATGACGAGCATGCAGTTGGTGGCCATGTGTATTTCTTTTAGGTGACTGTGATTGCTTCCTCCATCTGGTTTGATTTTCCCTTGTAAAACAGTTGTTAAATTGGATATTAGCAATGCTTGTAGATATTGTTTGTTATATATGTAATTATATTGTGTGTAAATATGTATTGATATGGTATAATGCTCATCATTGTTAGTTGATTTAATAATTTATTGATTGTGTCTAAATGTATTTATTTTTAAAGAGAATTCATCTCGTCATGTAAGTAAACCATCAGTGCTTTTTCAAAGTTCTCGATGTCTCGTTTTAAATGTCAGGGCCCTCAGAAGTCTACCAATAAAGTGTGGAGCTACTTTGAGCCTCATAAATGGTGTAAAACAGTGATTTATTTGCATGGCTAAGCCGATGCCCAAGGCACTCCCATTGAAAACCTGTTGGTAGCAACGGCTAACTAGCGGTTAGCGGAGTGCAGGGGGCAGGTCGAGATCAGCTCTGAGACAAACACTCACACTGAGACGAACGCTTTCAGCCTTTTCTTTTTTAAACACTTTTTAAAGAGGAAGTTGTAGTTGGAAAACAGGTTGTAAAATCAGCCTTAAATGTGAGTACAGTATATGTGCCTTGGAGGAAGTGTGAGGAAGCACCTTAGGAAGCACCTTAGGTTCTAATGATAAACCAGACACATTGCCACTGCAGAAACTTGGCAGGTGGCATGAACATTTGCAGGGACGAACAGTCCTCCAGACAGACCTTTCAGCCTTTCTCTTTCCATGGCTGTGCAGCGACTGTGAATTTCAATGACATGAACTAATCTTACTCTTAACCCATTCTGGCCACAATATTGACCCCTTCGCATGTTAGTAAATACCAGGACGTTGCTAGGATGCGCGCGCAGCCCGGGCTCAAAAAGAATGGCGCTGCCAATAGACCAACATAACAATCTGTCAGAGTATGCACAGTCTTTAGCGTTAAAAGATCGCAAATGTTATTTAAATAAATTAACGCTAACAAATAGGGGTGGACGATATATGTAAGTTGCCGAATATACAGTGGCCCGACATATACACATATCCTACCTGATCGACAAGCCTTCCTTGTACACCCATGACAAACTTCGTGCCTACAAGTCTTTAGATGCATACGATTACGTTGTGTGTGGGCATGTGCAGACCGTGTTGTACAGACATTGATGAGAACTTCTGTGCAATTAGGATGTAGCCTATTGAATGTGTTATCTTCTAAAAATGTAGTTTCTTGTGCCCCACCTGTACATGACTGTTCCCAACTGGTGCGGCCTGCCTTACATGTTGACAGTTCAGGCCCTAATGCTTTAATTGACTTTATAGATGTCTGTACACAGATGTTATTGTTCTTGAATCCACATTAACCTCCCCCTAGGACCTAGGTCTAATCTGACTGTTTTGACTTTTATGCTTATTATTTAATTTGCTGTTGTTAGGATGTATTGAGTGGATTATCTTTAAAAATTCAGTTTCTTGTGCCCCACCTGTACTGACTGTTCCCAACTGGTGTGGCCTACCTTACATTATGTTGATAACCAAGAACCTAATGCTTTAATTGACTTTATAGTTGTTTGTACACAGATGTTATTATTTTTGTACAGTAGCCTATGTGGGCATTACAGAGGTATATGGCTATTTACAGATTTGTTCCCTAACACATTAACTTAGATGAATTGGATGAAATGTTCACTTTCACTACTTGACTGTGTTTGTTTGCTGTCTTCCATAAACAAACAACATTCATTTTTGTTGATATGTTTTATTGCTTTCATGTATTACAAAACACACACATACACAAACAAATAGCCATGCATAATGTAAAATAAACAACAAATGACTTTTGTAACTGCATGGAGATGAATTCATATCAATCATCAATACATCATATCATTACACTTAACATGTTTTGGCGAAAGCACTCTACACTGCCTGATAATTTTGTGAGAAGCCATTGAAATATTACAGAGGTGAGTCCTGTAAAAAAAACAATTTACTAGTATTGCACTTAACGGAGCTGTAGGACCAGTTTGATTTCTGTAGCTCATCCCTCAATTTTTCATTTTCAGTTCGTAGCATGCAGTGTTTCCCACACATAGACAAATTTGTGGCGGTGCGCCACAGATTCAGCACCGGCCGCCACATATTGCGTTTCGTTATTCTTTTATTTATTTATTTATTCTTATTTTGAAACGCTATTGAAAAACACGCAGCATTCGTAAAGCTGAATTTCCTTACCCTGCGCTCCCTCTCTGTCACTCGCGCATCTGTCTCTCATACACACACACACACACGCACAGCCCTATCCTCCGTGCACACCGCGGCTGTCTGTCTCCATGAAAACCAACGAGATCATCCCTGGAAGCGTGGTAGGTGGTCGCACTGATGCACCTGACGCTGCTCGGGTAGAAGCATAAAGTTCTCCCGCAACTTTTGTAGTCTATGCGTGCAACTTAATTACCAAACAGTAGAAGTAAACTCATTCTCCGTGGCCCGCTCTCGTGCTCGCTCAATGGACAGCCGCCCTCCACATGCACATTTAATCCAAATAAAACATTCACAGTCGTGGACGCATTGACGCACAGAAAACGACTAGCTAAATTACTGTTATATTCGGTTAGCATCATTAGTAGGCTATGCTGCAGACATTTGATTAAAACTCTTGCATTCAAGTTGACTGACCAACAATGTTTTTCAACTCCAAGACTTAAAAGGGCCTGTCCCAAGGAGAAAAAGTATACCTTGAGACTTAAACACCTGTGGGGAAACTGAACAGTCCAACCAGTAGAGTATGATAAGCTTAGCCTGCTATGTTTACAATATTTTGAGGCTTCAAGCAGACAGCTGAATTTAAGAAGTGGAGTTGTAATATGAATAGTAGGCTATAATCTGCATAAAGTTTGCTGTTATGAATATCAGAAATGTCAGTATAGGCCTATATAATGTAAATTTATATAATGTGTGTGTGTTTCAAATAAAGAATTATATTATATGCATTATACATAATAGGCCTATTACATAAAAATTACATTATATGAAAGGAGAGCGATAAAAAGGCGATGCAATGAAAAATATGGGTGCAACCCCCCCCCCCCCCCCCCCCCCCGTCAGACATGGGGCGACCACCACACATTGCCTTCTAATCTGTGGGAAACACTGGCATGTAACACTCCTGTTGTAGGTTTCTGTAGTCCTGCTGCATGTTGCTATAGGGTCATTCCACGCCAAATCAACCAGAGCCCACGCACTTGCGTCTCAAAAAAATCTGAAAAAAATACCATGTGTGCCTATGTTACCCAGGAGACACTCTGTAAAATGTACTTATCAAGTTTTACTTTTCAAGTAACAGCCAGTTTTACAGGGGGAGGGGGGTGTCAAATTTGTTCTACCTCTTTTTTTTGTCAAAGTTCACAAGCTCATTGCTCAAGAACTAGAATCTGTAGGAGGCTCAAATTTTGCAGGCTGGTGCATAAATAGGAATAGTATGCAGTAAAATCACCACGAGTAGTCTGGATGATCCTGCATGGTCATAGCAGTCCCTCAAAGTTGATCAAAATCTTATTGGAGTTCTTGGCTGGGCTCTGTTTAGGCTTACATAAGATCTTAGCACAAAAACATTGATCTTAGCACAAACACATTTTACAGAGTGTCTCCTGGGTAACATAGGCACACATGGTATTTTTTTCAGATTTTTTTGAGACGCAAGTGCGTGGGCTCTGGTTGATTTGGCGTGGAATGACCCTATAGTCTTCCTGAAGTTGATGATACCTCATGCCAAGTTCGTCGAATTTGGTCCTTAGTGCTGCTGGAAGATCTTCAAGTTCCAATTCTGCCTCTGGTTCTGGTTCTTCTTCTGTCAGAGAGAAGTTCACAATGAATGATGGAGTATGCAGCTTGTGTTGATTTGCAAACTGTGTCAAGCTCAATAGAAAGGTCTTCCAGGTCAAAATAGCTTCCACTTTAATGTGATGCAATTTCACAGCACAATCTGCAGCCTCCATTGAACACAGTTGAAACAAGACGTCCCCAACTTTCAAAATATAACATAGCCCTGGTGACATGACATACTGTATTATGTGCCATATTCATACCAAGGGAATGGTCGATGGTACCATCCAGTTCAGCTGAAGATGGAGCAGGTTGTTGTGGGAAATCACCTCTCCTCATTTTCCTGCGATACCTAAAATCAGACATTCACAAAAATTCTACACATTAAAAACATAACCTGCCATCAATATTCTGGTTCAAGACAGACTAAAACTTCATCAACAGTGGATATATTAATGTTATGCACCAAAATTCTGCATTTACCACAGCAACATGATGGCAATGTTTTGAGAAACAGCAATTTGAACTAGGTCATGGCATTTTACAAGGATACGATCAAGGTTTATGGTCACATGCATCTGATCTGAATGTATGTGTCAGTTCCTTTATGCTAATGAAAACGCCCTATGGTTAATAAAGTGTGCAGCCAGGAGAAATCAGTGCTGTGAAAACATACAGTAACATACTGTAGGCTAGTGGGAAGAGAAGTGGGGCTAAGTTAGAGAAGATCACATTAGAGTTAGGGAGCAAGCTTTTACCTTTCCATCTTTGCTGTGACATTTTGAGTTTGTTTGGCGTACATAAACAATGAAGGCACAAAATCCGGACTACTAGAGTCGAGTGAAACATCTCCTACAATTAAAAATGCATGCATTTGTTTACTAAGCTAACGTTAGCTTTAACGCTACATTAACATGCTAACACCTGTGTGCACATGGCCCATCTAGTCAAAACGTTACCAAACTATTAGCCAAAATCAGTAAAAAACTAGGCTTCTCAGTGAATAAAAAAAGAGGAAGATTTAGCATAAAGCTATGAAGAAAGCTTAACCTTACCTAAGATGAAATGGGCACTGCAAACACGTACGTCCTTCTTCTTCACAGAGCTAGCTTTCATCCCATACACGTTTTATGGCTTGCAACCATAAACGTCGCTGATTTCTTTGAAATGGATGAGATCCTGCTGGAAGCCTGAATAGTTAGTGTGCTTGCAAAAGCACACTATTGTTCTCCGTGCGTTTCATATACTACTTATTTATCTTAAGTCAAACTTTTGTCTCCCTATCTTGTCCTAGGGATTTAGAGCTAGAGACGCCGTTCCACCTCTCACGCGTCGGTCCTGATGCGAGGATGGTGGCTTGTATACAGCTTTTTGATACGCCTTGTCGTTCTCCCGTTATTCCAGTTTTTCCGGTCGATTTTTTCCCATAGGAATGAATGGAAAAGTGATTTTTGAGCGCTGATGCCCACACATTTTTCCACCTGTAGCCCAAACCGTAAGACATAAAGTCATGAAATTTGGTACACTGATAGAAGAGACTACCCTGATTGACACCACCAGGTTTCATGCTCTCCGCTCTCACGCCCTAGCGCCACCAACTGGTCAAAGTTGGAAAACACGTTAATGCCCGTAACGTTTGATCCGTATGGCCGATTTTGATAAAACGTATACCGTTGGAATCCTCTGACTCAGCCGATTCCAACGCACCATGTGACGTAATTTTCCGCCATGATGGATTTTCCACCATTTTGAATTTTGTCCAAAATCAAAGTAAAGCGACTTTGGCCGCATAGTTCATCCTATCGTCATGAAACTTGGCACGCGTGATCTACAGACCAAGGCGGATCAAATGCCTTGATTTCGCCTTCATACGTCCAAGCGTTCGCCTGTGACGACCAATTAAATTCAGCGAGCGAAGCCGCCAAACAGGAAGTGTGCCTATCTTGGCAATGCTGTGACGTATGAAAGCCATATTTGGTGGGATGACTTGAGACCCCATCCAAAGCACCCTCAATAAATTTGGTGTTATTTGGTCTGTCGATGGCTCTATAATTAGCAAAAACGTGTGTGTTGGTGAATGTATACTATTATTCGGAATAGCTCATCTTAAATTGCTTAGGTCATGCAAAAATGACATTTCAGAGTGATTTAAGATACAATGTTGATATTTTTTAAAAAAAATCAAATCAAAGCCATTCTTGTAAAACATATTGATGCAATTATCACAGCACTATGGAGTTCTACCATATATTTTTTCATTATGGTATGACTGAAGACTCCGACTGTCCAATCTTTCATTGGATGACAGAGATTGTCCGCAATGGTACAATGTGGATGATGTTCAAGGGTGGTCCGCAACGGGGTGTCTCGTCCTGAGACTAGTTAGATCTTAGCAATGCCATGGCCCCGAGGGGCAAGTACGGACTTACGCGCTGTTAGAAAATGTGTGTGTTCATTTGGTATATATACTAGACGATCACACGTTGTTTCATACTGACGGTGTGTTTTGGATGATTTGTATTGACCTGAGCATTCTGGGTAAATCAATCCCAAAGCCGGCGAAATACCGGAAGTAGAGCTCTGTGCCAAGCAATGGTCTCTGTTTGCCAGCCAATCAGCAACTCGCGTTATCGACAGTTCTGTCGACAGTTTATCGACAGTTTTCTGCTTCAGGCCAATCAGCAGTTTGGATTGTCGACAGTTTTCTGGGCCAATCAGCAGCTCGGATTATCTACAGTTTTTTGAACTACGGCAGCAACGAGAGTGTTTTCACTGAGTGAGTAAAACTAAAATTAAGAAAATATTTCGAATGTATTTGCGCAACATTGTCACCCCAGAGCACTTTTACAATGTACTAACATGGAATTTGTCTATGTAGGCCTATTACATAGACCTATTACGGTTTTGGTATTTGAAGATAGATAATTCGTTAGCTATTTATGCTAATTCGCGAATAACTAGCATTATCGAACGTCGACACGTCAGGCGTCCTGTTTACACATGTAAACTATATTTACCTTTCGAATTTCTACTCCAGACTGTAGTAATTACATCTACACACTCTAGGGAAGCTAGCCAAATAGTCTGATCAAAGATAAAATGCATTTTGAGAGCTCGCCAGCATGTAATGTAATGTAATGTAAGGCATTGCATTGGAAATGAATGGGGTTGTACATGATGCTACAGTGTAAACATGTGACGATCACTGAACACACACAACATATAATTATGAAAAGACCATACAGTTAGTATCTTTAGACCCTTAAGATTATAATATCACCACGTGAAATCAAAAGATAAAGTTGAAGTTTATGTTTTATGCATTAACAATAAGCCTGTTTTTTAATTGCTGTAAATGCATTAACCCTGGGGGTCATCATTTACCTGTTGTGTCACGTTATGTTAATTTGTTATGTTATTCACTATGTTTCAATAGTGAATGTGTAGTACTAGGATATCATTAGTCTTATGTGTGTTATTCCTGGTAATATTGCAATTATATGTAGTTTAACCTGTAATGCTCGCTCAATGTAGTGCACGTTTAATACTGTGCTGTGTCATTTCACTGTGCTAGCTCCAGGCGTTGCAGCAGAGGGACAACCACTGGCACCAGCGGCGGCAGCGGGCTCAGCAGCGGCGGCGGAAGCGGTGGCAGTGCCAGCGTCAGCGACAGCGCCGGGCCCAGCAGCAGCAGCGGTGGATCGTCCTCCGGCAGCAGCAACGGTGGTGCCTACAGGCCAGGTGCCGACAGCAGCAGCAAGGGTGGCCGTGACACTGGCAGCAGCACCGGCTGTGGCAGCACCGGCTGTGGCAGTGCCTGTTCTGCCAGCGCCGTTACGGCTACTGGCGCCATTACCGCCTGCCCCCTCAGCTGCTGTCCTGGCCGTACCACCAACAGCTGCTGCAGCTGCAACAGGACCTTTTCGTGCTACACAGCCTCTCCTCCTGGACCTCTCAATGCCCCAGCAGACTGTGAGGGTGCTCCCCATCCCTCCCCCCCCCCAACGCTCCCTCGGACAACGCCAGCCCCACACGTCCTCCCTCTGCCGCTGGCCGCCGCACATCACGCCGGCCCTCAGGTGCCTGCACTGCAGCTGCTGGACAGGACAGCAAGGACAACAAGCAGTGCAGGCAGCACCTCCTGCTCAGCCTGTCTCTTCATACAAAACTGAATAGGCGAGGAGGAAGAGGGCTGAGCAGAGGGCAGCGGCACAGCCAGGGACAGTCACCGCTGCCCGGGCCGGCGTGCCACAAGTGCAGAAAATGCGGCCTGCCTATGCTGTTGTTGATGGATGTGCTGTGAAAAAAAACACAGAATTGTATGCCATGTCTGTTCCTCCCTGACAGGTCGTTGTTCTAAACCAGGTTATTGGTGTTCTTCACCTGTGCTTTGCCACCTTACACACCTACACCTTACACCTTACACTGCCTATGCTGTCACCTGTGCTTTGACACCTTACATCGCCTATGCTGTCACCTGTGCATTGACACCTTACACTGCCTATGCTGTCACCTGTGCTTTGACACCTTACACTGCCTATGCTGTCACCTGTGCATTGACACTTACACTGCCTATGCTGTCACCTGTGCATTGACACCTTACACTGCCTGTGCTGTTGTTGTTCTGCACCTGTGCTTTGACACCTTACACTGCCTATGCTGTCACCTGTGCATTGACACTTACACTGCCTATGCTGTCACCTGTGCATTGACACCTTACACTGCCTATGCTGTTGTTGATGCATGTCCTGTAAAAAAAAAACAGAATTGTATGCCATGTCTGTTCCTCCCTGACAGGTCGCTGTTCTAAACCAGGTTATCGGTGTTCTTCACCTGTGCTTTGACACCTTACACTGCCTATGCTGTCACCTGTGCTTTGACACCTTACACTGCCTATGCTGTCACCTGTGCTTTGACACCTTACATTGCCTATGCTGTCACCTGTGCATTGACACCTTACACTGCCTATGCTGTCACCTGTGCATTGACACCTTACACTGCCTATGCTGTCACCTGTGCATTGACACCTTACACTGCCTATGCTGTCACCTGTGCATTGACACCTTACATTGCCTATGTTGTGATTGATGTGCTATGTAAACAAAATAATAGTAATAATTCTATGTGATGTGTGTTCCCCCTGATGTGCTGTTCTTATTCTGCACCTGTGCTTTGACACCTTACACCCGTTCTTATTGATGTGTGTGCTGTGTAAAACTGGCCATGCACCCTTCCAGGGGCCAGTAGCAGATCCAGTACCAGTAGCAGATCCAGCCGAGCCAGTGGCTGGGACCAGTTATTTCCAGGCCCAAGCTGTTGTTTGACCCCTTTTTACTGAGGATTCTATTTCATGGATCTTTATTATGCATTAATTCAGTCATATGACTTCATATTTCTAATAAATTGTGTTGTTATATACTGTTATCATTGTTGTCGTGTCCTATGAAACAAATAAGATCCTATATCAATTTTAAAGCAATAAACAGTGTTTATATAGCTAATAATAATAATAATAATAAGTGTTTATATAGCTAATCATAATAATAATGATAATATTTATTGTATAATTTAGTGGCATTAACACAGGAAATAAAAAGACATACTGTAAATGAAAAATATATGTATTGCATTAACTATAGGTTCAACACAACATATTTAAAGGAGTCCTAGAATTCAAAACCACATTCACCTTGTTCCTGTTGAATTTAGGCTGCGAGCAGTGTCCAAAGGACAACACCAAAGACTTTACCGCGTCCCCCGCCTGCTTTCGTATGCAAATTGAGAAATAGAAACAGCCGTGTTGAAATGCTCCAATCTGAACAGAGCTCAGATAACACGTAATAGGCGCCCATCCCCCTTTAGATACACCCCCTCTCATTTGCATACCTTCGATTAATAATTCTTGTTAAACTGCTCTTACGATGCTAGTATCTAGATATGTGGTCTATGGCAGAGACGTTGTAATGCTAGCGTTATTACAGCTAACTTTGGAGAGTTACTATACTAAGAAATGTACTGATAAAACTTACCAATCTAACACATTCATTCTGTTGGGGAATCTGCTGCACTTCATCTTCGTCAGAACCTTCTTCTGACTCGGTTTATACATGTACGGCTGTATTCCTTATTTAAATCCATTGTTGATAGCTTTATCAAAGACTTTGGCTTTATTTACCAGCAGTAAACGTAGTTTCACTTTGCTCTAGCTTCAGACCGGTGGATTGAGCCAATCAACTTTCAGGACATATCGGTCAATAGACCAATCAGCGCGCATCTCATTTGAATATTCATGAACTTGCTGAGTGGGCGGGAAAAACAAACTGTTTCATTGCAAGGCTTATTTATCACCTTGTATTAGGCGATCTAGCAGTGCTCCTGGGGCGTTTTCAGCCCCACAAATTTACATATGACATTATTTAGGCTCAAAGATCAATTTGTAATGGTCAAAAAATGCGTTCTATGACTCCTTTAATCATTGTAATAATTAGAACATGTATAAGGTTTCCATATACATACACGCCGATTTTACAGTAGGCTTCCATCGGGATTCGAACCTGCGTCTAGCATGCAATTCAGCATGCTAACCACACGTCTTAGGTCGCGTTTTTGTGTTAAGTGCGCATGCGCGCACATAGCGCAGGAAAAGAGAAGAATGCTTGGGGTGCTTTATCCTGAGACTGGTCAGATCATAGCAAAGCCATGGCCCCCGAGGGGCAAGTATGGACTTCTGCTCTGTTAGAAAACATGTGTGTTCATTTGGTATATATACTAGACAATCACACGATGTTTCATACTGACGGTGTGTTTTGGATGATTTGTATTGACCTGAGCATTCTGGGTAAATCAATCCCAAAGCCGGCGAAATACCGGAAGTAGAGCGGTCGCCCTGTCTGCGGTGTGCGTGAGGCAAGGAGGATTTTAATTAGAATGTAATCGCAGTTAGTAGTTTGTGGACAAGAGGCAGATGTAACGGACTGACGTTTCTGTTTGAAAGAGTTGTTTGTGTGTGTGTGTGTGTGTGTGTGTGTGTGTGTGTGTGTGTCTTTGTTGCCGGTGTACAGTATTTCTGAATATGAATGCTGTCTGGACAGGAAATGGCATAGCTTTTATCACATGCAACCAATCCAAAATCGATTTCATATTCAGAAATGTTAACCAGTAACAGCCTGGTTGCTTTGACATATCAAAACCAAATTTTATCCTATTACATCATTTGAACAGGTGAGTCGTCCTGTTTATTTTACCATCCATTTGAGGCTATAACACATTGCAACTTATTCAACAGTGAGTAAACTGCGGATGTTCCCGCATAACAGGATAGCTATACTCCTAACATTACTCGTATTTGTTCTAGAAACATGCCTAGTTCCTTAGGCTCCCTCCTTCCTTCAGTGGTTACGTGTTTCATGCTAGCTACACGTGAAAAACTCATACTTAATTCAACACAAGGTCTACAGACCTTAGAGGTGTACATTTCATTTTCATACATCAAAGCGTTCGCCCGTGACAGCCAATCAAATTCGATGGTGAAGCGTCCAAAGAGGAAGTGAGGTCAAATCTCGGAAACGCTGTGAGGTATCGAGACCATATTTGGCGGGATGATTATGGACACCATCCAAAGTAGCCTCAGTAAATGTGTTGTAATTTGGCCACTAGGGGGCGCCGCAATTAGCAAAATTGCATTTTGGCTCATATCTCTTTACGTCTTTGGGATGACATCTACATTTTTACATTGGAGGTGCTCTGGGACATACCACTGATGAACCTAGGCAACTTGTCAGGTCAGTGTAAGAATTCGGCAATCGAGGGCAACGTCGCCAAACTCGAAGCAGCTTCGCGTCTTGGCCAAACTTTGGCGCTTTGACCTGAGGGCGAGCTGTCGCTTATCCTGCCGGGGCGCTCTCGTGGCGCGTCGGAGCAAGCACACTTTGCACTTTCCCACCGGGAAATGCATTCTAGTTTTACTCCATCCTTGGTTCGATTTTGACACCCCACCACGCAACAACTAGGCATTTTCAGTGTATTTGTTCAATCTGTGTATGTGTGTGCTGCTGTTTTCTATGTACCGCTTCCGCCTTTTCAAAGCCCAGGCTGCGTACGCGACCTCCTAGACGTTTGCAATGACGTTTACTGCGACGGGGTATTACCCAGGGGGCAGAACCCCCTTTTTTAGGAAAATCAGACATGGGCTGCTGTAAAAGGTTGTCATACAAAAATAAAATCTACAGTAGGGTGTCCCAGGATCACAACCTGGGTGGACAACCTGGTCAATAAGCCGCTGTTTGTGTGTTATCACCCTCTTTATGCCCCATTATAAGTCTATGGACTAATATATTATGGGGTAAATAGGGTAAAAATTTTAACAAATAGATATTCCCAATTTTTGCATGACAACCTTTTACAGGAGCCCATGTCTGCAAAACCCCCTTTGCCCCCTGGGTAATATGAAAAAATAACTAGAAATGCAATTCCAAGGAATTACCAGTGCATGAAATGCAAAAATAGATAGATAATGTAGATATGGTTACCAAGGTGTAGCTAGGGTAAATATGGTGGTTGCATAGTTTACAGAGAGTTGATAGTGTGAAGGTAGACAGTTTAAAGCTGAAACATTTTGATTTGCTGATTTCTATTCATGTTAAAATGTTAACTATGGTAACAATGATAACCAGGTTGATTGGTTAACTTAGCTACTGATTTCATGCAGTAATGGTAAAAAGGTTAACTATGCTAACTATGCTCACAGTGTTAACCAGGTTGATTAGCTAACTTAGCTAATGATTTCTAGCAGTTATGCTAAAAATGCTAACTATGCTAGCAATGCTAACTATGGTAACAATGCTAACTTAAACTAACAATGCTAACCAGGTTGATTAGCTAACTTGACTGATGATTTCTAGCAATAATGCTAAAAATGCTAACAATGCTAAAATTGCTAACAATGCTAACCAGGTTGATTAGCTAACTTAGTTAGATGTTTTTTGCAGTTATGCAAAAAATGCTAACTATGCTAACAATGTTAACTATGCTAACCATGCTAACTAGCTAACTTGCTAGTGAGGACTTTTATTTTGAAACATTTGTTGCTAGGGTATCCATGGTGGCCACTATCAGGAAGCAAGAAGTTACTGCAGCATAATCATGTTGGTTGCTATGGAAACGGTCATAAACGCTTAATTTTAATGGTTGGTATGTTGATTGCTAGGTACATGGAGGTTTCGTGTAGTTGACTGGAGGCATAGTTGATAACTGACAGTTGGAATGGTTGAACAGTTAAATAGTTGAGTAGTTACAATGGTTAAATGATTTAATAGTGTATTATTGCAGTGAGGACTAAGGATGGGCATCGTTAAGATATTATCGATATCGATGCCATTATCGAGTCTGCTTATCGATGCGATTCCTTATCGATTCCCATATCGATTCCTGTACCATCTACAGAACATTTATGGTTATGGTTATGGTTATGGTTATGGTTATTTAGCAGACGCCTTTGTCCAAAGCGACATACAAAAAAAATAACAATACAAATTAAATAACAGTGAACAATTACAAAAAGGGAGAATAGCAATATTATCAATAAAACAATCAATTAAGCACTAAAAACATACAGTATGGCTTTGAGAGTTGTTGGCTTTGAATGTATTGAATGCTTTTATATTTCTAAAAAGTAAACATTTCTAAAACAAATTAAGCTGTGTATTGTAGCCTAATCATAGTCGTGTGTTCTAAAAGAGTAGCTTAAACAACACGTCATGGTTTAGATTTTAGGTCAAATTGAGTAAAATTGTAGGCCTACTCATCAAAAACGCTCAAAAATTGGTGGGCTGCAATGGCAGGGCCATTTCTGATCTCAATGATTCAACCGGTGTTTTTAATTCGTCTCTCCATGGGATCATGAAAAGCGTTCATTTGTTGTGTGTAGCCGAATAAGCATTAAGTTGAACCTATGAAAAATACTGATTTTGAAAACAACAAAACCGCAATGGAGTTTACTTATTACACAGCTCCGTGCTGCAGAAAGTTATACCGATTTAATTTGATATGCCGTATAGCCGACGTGGTGCGCCTTATGTAACAGGCGATTGCAGCAGCAATTCCATCATAGGCTACCACAATTTTGTCAACTGTGTCAATATACAGTGAAACAAAGCATGTCAAACAATGTGCGTAAATGTATTATGCCTAATGAATCTTTGAAGTCCAAATGAATGAAAATGTTGCTGCTGTTGCTAAGATCTGTTACAATAAATCGTGACTTAAGCATAACAGACAACGAGTTTTGAGGCTCTATAGGCTATAACGTGTGCAATGAAAATATAAAGTGTGTTGCATTCCATAATTCTTTTCAAAGACTAGGATTAGGCAGTCTCTGCAGTTTCCATGAAATCCAAGTCGTTAGTTGTTTTAAATGTCAACAGGTGTAACTAACTAAATCAGAATGAACTGGCAATAGAGGCTGTTCTATCAAAAATAACAATTTTATTAATACACATGGATGGCAGAAAATAAACACAATGAAATGACTAATGCGAATGGGTTTGTACTACGCTAGGGAGATCATGGAGGCAAACTATCTCAAGACAGGCAAATCACTCCAAAAGGTTTTTAGCACATCACCAGTATCATGGCTATTCAGCCCACAGCAACAGTAACACACTTTAAGGGCCACAGCAGGCCAAGGTGACTCAATGCAAGCACACGTGGACTAACCTACCAGATCCCCGTTATTGTAAGCACAGTACCCACCTACACCTAAAGAAATAAAACAAAATGGCCCATGCACACTATACAAACAATCTTCTTAATTAACCATAAAAGTTGACAATGGGAAAAACAGTGGTTGGCTCCTTCTCTGGTGAGACTAAAAGAGACAAAAGCACATGACTATACAATAAAACATTACAGATAATCACAGATAATATTTTGTATGTTTGCAATGTGTCATGGCAAATCTACCTTTTGTTTGCGGGTAGGACAGTTCCCTTCCCTGGCCACATGCAGGTGACTGGCATCTATGTTTTTTAAGCAGCATGTTAATATGACAGGAGGACCAACCATGCTTTGACAATTTACATTTTAACCATCATTTCATTACTCTTTTCTTTCAATAAAATAGTTATCCAAACTAGCCCAATTCTATCTCCAATATGTTCCCCACATTACACATACATATACACATACATAGTTTAACAAAGAGAAACCTACCAACTCGACTGCAAACAATAGCAGGCCTCAGTTGTTCAAAGCTCAGGTGTACTCAGGAAGAGAGAGAGAGAGAGGCCCAGGTAAATCCCCACCCCTCTATATAGACACTGTTCCTCCCCTGGGTCCTAGTGCCATGCCCATTACCTTCCCTGTCACATATACCCCGAGTTTTGACAGGTCACCGTCCCGGTGACAAGAACCTCTATATACATAAAGTGTAGAATTGTAATTTAAAGCCATGGTCTAAATGATGCATACACTTGTTGGCTGCTCACCTGATCATTATCATCAGTATTATTTCTATTGTGTTGATTGTGCCGAGATGCCGGTTGGGGTAGATGAAATAGGTTGGTGTGGTGGCCTGCATTGGTTCTCTTGGAATGCCTAACCAAGCTAGGGGGGGTAGTGGGGATCTCATGTGGTGGGGACTCTATGAGGGAAGTTATTGGGGAGTCTGGCTGTATTGAAGCTGCTGGGCCTACAGGGGGTGCATGCATAGGCCCCTGAGGAGGTTGAAGGTGATCAGGGTTCAGGGGCTGTATGTTGGCCATAATGACACTGCCCAGTTCACTTTCATCTGTAGACGTCTCATGTTCCTCTTCTTGAGGCGGGCTACACAGCTCTGTTGGAATGGGGGCTGGGATGTGCACCATCTCCGCAGAAGGAATGACTTTAAGCTCTGCCCTGTTAATGTTCTTCACTGGTCCTAGCTCGTCTCGAGGCTGAATTTTGTAGACTCTTCCCATTTCATCAAAACAGTGCACAATCTCATAAACTGTATGGTCCCACATGTCCTGGATTTTATGGCGTCCAGGGGGATGGCTCCTTCGAAAAACGAGAGTTCCTGGTGATAGTATGTTGGTCACATTTGGTGTCACTTGCTTATTTCTTCGCTCAGCGGCTAGTTGAAGGTGATCTCTGGTGTGGTCATAAGCAATCTTCAGCCTATCTTGGTGATCAACGACCCACTCCTGAATGGGCCCTGAAGTCAAGTTGTGGTCCGGAGTGCCCAACAAAAAATCAACAGGCAGCCTGGCTCTCTGCCCAAACATCAGCTCGTATGGAGAGTAATGAGTGGAAGAGTGTTCTGTGGTATTATATGCGAAAAGGATCTGAGGTAGGTACTGTGGCCATTTCCTCTTTTTTTCAGGTGGAAGGCTGCGAAGTAGGTCGTGCAAGGTTCGATTGAACCTTTCACACTGACCGTTGCCTTCTGGATGGTATGGTGTGGTGCGACTCTTCTCAATACCATATATTTTGCATAACTGTTTTATTAAATCTCCTTCAAAATTCCTACCTTGGTCACTATGTACACGTTTGGGGACTCCATACAAGTAAAACCATTTTTCAGTTAGAATTCGAGCTGTGGTGGTGGCTTTCTGATCTGAGGTTGGGTATGCTTGGGTAAATTTGGAGAAAACATCTGTAATAACTAGGACATTCTCTCTCCCATCTCCAGCTTTCTCCAGGACTGTGAAGTCAATGGCCAGGGTCTCCAGTGGTTTCGCTGCAGTGATGTTACCAGGAAATGTTCTCACTTTGGGTTGATTTGCTTTGGCTACCAAACAGCGACCACACTTTTGGCAGTAGTTTTCAATATCTCGCCACATGTTGGGCCAAAAGCATCTCTCCCTCACCAGGTGGGTGGTCCTTTCGACCCCTTGGTGGCCATGATCATCATGAAGATGTTTGAGCACCTCACCCCTAAGACACTCAGGAAGGAGAAGCTGAAAGACCTCTTCAGTTGTTTTTGGTGGCCTAATACGACGGTACAACACTCCATCCCTCACACAGATCTTGTGCCATTGCTGGACCAGTTTGCGAACATCTTTGGGCCCTGCTGTCAGTTCTTGTTTTGAAGGGCGTGTCCCACGTTGCCAATAACGCTTAAATGCTCCTATCACCTGGTCAGCCTCCTGCAGTGCTTGTAGGTCTGCTTTTTCTCGTGCTGGAAGGGCTTGGATTGCCTGGGTGGAGACAAAGTCCGGGGCTGAAGTCTGTGGTCTGTGTGGTTGTTCCCGGATCATACAGGGTACTTCGATGCCAGGGGTCAGTGACTGACTGGACTCATACGTTGGCTGTCTGGATAGCGCATCTGCATTCTTATTCGCAGCACCAGGGCGGTATTTGACTTCAAAGTCAAACGCAGCAAGCTCTGACACCCAGCGTTGTTCCACGGCCCCCAGTCTTGCTGTTTTCAAGTAACTCAGGGGATTATTGTCAGTAAACACAGTACACTTATTCCCAAGCAAATATTCCCTAAACTTATCCGTTACTGCCCATTTAAGGGCCAATAGTTCCAGCTTCCTGGAACTATAATTGGACATGTTCCGTTCTGAGCGTCTGAGGCCCCTGCTGGCAAATGCAATAGGTCGCCGTAGGCCCTCCTGTTCTTGTGACAGTACTGCTCCAAGTCCTGCATGACTTGCATCAATCTCAAGGACAAACGGTTTAGCAAAGTCTGCATAGCCAAGAACTGGAGCACTGACTAGTCGTTCTTTCAGGGACTCAAACCCCCTCTCACATTCCTCATTCCACTTCTCCACAATAGAGCACTTGCCATGTCCTTTGGGCTTGTGTTTGCTTCCCAATACCTCTGCAACAAGACTGTGTAAGGGTGCGGCCAACCTCGAAAATCCCTCCACAAAACGGCGGTAATAAGATGCAAAACCAAGGAATGACTGGAGCTCCTTTGCCGTCGTGGGCCGCCTCCATTGTTGCACCACACTGATCTTATCTGGGTCAGTGGCCACCCCTGCCGCTGAAACTATATGCCCAAGGTACTGGACCTCATGTTGGAAAAAATGGCATTTCTTGAACTTCAGCTTCAGATGGTTTTCCTGCAGGCGGGCCAAGACCAATTCTAACCGCTGTAGGTGGTCTTGAAAGGTAGAGGAAAAGAGAACTATGTCGTCAAGGTATAACAACAGTGATTGGAACGACTGATCCCCAAAAATGCGCTCCATGAGGCGTTGGAAAGTGCTAGGTGAGTTGCACAATCCAAACGGCATCCGATTGAACTCGAAGAGTCCGAATGGCGTGCAGAATGCTGTCTTGGTCTTATCTTTCTCGACGATTGGCACCTGGTTATATCCACTCGCCATATCTAGTGTTGAGAACCACTTTGCCCCACCCAGAGCATCCAGAGACTCTTCTATGCGTGGCAAAGGATATGCGTCTTTCCTTGTTTTTGCATTGAGGAGCCTATAGTCTACACACAGCCGCATACTCCCATCTTTCTTTTGAACGATGACTATTGGAGAAGCGTATGGGCTGCAACTGGGCCGAACAATGCCGCTAGATAACAGCTCCTGAATATGGGTCTTGACTTGCTCATACTGCGAAGGGGGCAGTCGCCTATAGCGCTGACGCACAGGAATGTCATCTGTCAAGTGAATCTCGTGTTCCACTAATGTTGCACACCCTAGATCTCCCTCCCCTTGGCTGAAAACACCTAAATACTTTGTCAGCAATGCCCTCCCTTGTTGCTCTTGCTCTGATGAGAGTGTGGGCCATGAGGCATTAGAAAAGTCAAAAGCTGGACCACCATCAACAGTGATGGACTGTACCACTGCCACTCTGCTTCCATCCTCCTCGGCCAGAGTAACTGAGCATGTAGGAGATGTAGTATGAACTACATGGATTGTGCCCAATGGGGTGCTTGGTTTAAGCCACGCATCCTGTAGGCCAACATTGACGACTGGTATCTCCACTAGACCCCTGGTCACCGTCAGCAGGGCTTTTGAGACTAGTAGTCCAGGAGGCAGGCAGCTTCCATCTTCAAGAGGTTCCAAGATCACTGAGGGAAGAGTAGAGGTGGCAGAACTTGGACACACGATTGAAACAAACTTCATTGAGCCTGCTGGAACACGGATGGGCCGCCCTTGAATCCTAGCCTTCCCCAGATACCCTTGTTCATGAAGTAACTTTATGGAATGGCATTCTGACAATGCACCTTTCCAGCCTGGGCCGGCAGAGTTCACTCGAGAGGACTGGAAGAAATCAGGACCAAGCTGAACAAACAGTTCGTGGTAGCAACGTCGGATGATGTTCATCCCCAGCAAGCCAGGCACCAGTGATCTTTGTTTCTTAACCTGGTGGTCTTCAGGAGTCTTTACGACCAGCACCCCCATCTGGGGAAGTGTCTTACTCAGGACATGCACGTCAAGTTCCAAGTAGCCTATGTAGGGAATTCCAAGCCCATTGGCGGCCTTTAACTGCAGCCAGTTACACTGTTGCAGTTTCTCATGGCCTTGAGACTGAAAATGTTCAAGAAAGAATTCTTCTGTAATTGTGGAGACCATAGATCCCGTGTCAAGTAAGCAAGACACTGTGGTACCCCCCATGCTAACTTCCACTATTGGACATTCCCCTATCAGTTCAGGTGTACAGTCATTGTGATTGCTTGAGCCTAAGAGGTGCCCTCCTGGTGTCTGGCTCCCCGCACCAGAGGGCGCTAGTTTTCCTGTGGCCAAGTAGGGGCGGCTATGGCATCCTGTGTTTGTACAGTGACTTGGGGTCCTGAGCTGTGAGAGGACCCTGCAGTGGGTTGCATCTGGACTCTACAGAACCGTGCTATGTGTCCCCCCTTGTTGCACCTCAAACAAATGGGTCTACCATCTGCCTGGAACCGATAGGGTTTTGAGTCTCTCCCATCTCTTGATGAATTTTGTGGGTGTGAATTTGAATTTTGGATACCTATATGTTTCATAATTGTGTCTAACTGTGCCTGCTGCTTCTTAAGACACTCTTTGAGTTCTGCTAACTCACCATGTTGTGGTACAGTGATGGCATTTGACTCAACAACGTCCACCCTCCCAGAATCGATATATGAATGGCATGAAAAAGCACGAGCCCTTTGCCTATTTGCATTTCGTCCCTCCTCCGCCCACCTGATGGCAACACTACGGAGTGTAGTAAAAGAAACCCCAGGGTCTTGGCTAATATTCCGTTTGAGCTCTCTACGCAACATATCATCATGTACATGTTCTGTAAATTGATCACGTAAAATCTGGTCTGAGTTAAGAATACCACCAGGAGTTTTACGAATGACTATATCCATGAGTGACTTTAACACATGAGAGAAGTCCCTCAATGATTCCCCTTCCTTTTGACTACGTTGAAAAAACTGGAGTTGTGCAGCAACGTAAGACTGGGAACAGCTATAATTTTCAATGAGAATAGCAAATATCTTCTCTGTGCTGTTTCTGTCTGGTAGGCTATGAAAATCCAACTCTGCTTTCGCACCACCCTCTAGCTGATCATACAGAAAAAGGACCTGTTCAGCTTGGGACATTTGTCTAACTGCGAGACACCTACGGGCCTCTTCAATCCACTTTTCCACAGTTATCAAATCAACAGACAATTTACCAGAAAATTTTGGACATTTGCGTTCTCTAGGAACATACACAAATTGAGTTAGTGGTGGAGGGGGAGCAGCAGGAGTATCTGGGCTGTCACCGGCTGAATTGGAAGGCCCGCCTCGGCCCACCTGTGATTTCAAACGTTCGTTTTCAGCCTGAAGCTGCCGTACCTGATCCATCACGGCTTGAATGTCGTCCATATCTTAACCTAATGTTGACTGTAGTGGCTGAAACGGCAGTTGGGGGTCACCAAGGCTGAATCTCTGCTGATCTTGATTGCAGTGGCCACCACTGTTTTTCCCACAAGCCTAAATTATAACAATCACAACACAGAACAGGGCCAAACAAAAAACAAGGAAAACACAGCAAGTGAACAACCTCTGTAGATACCCTGCTCGCAGCGCCAATTGTCAACAGGTGTAACTAACTAAATCAGAATGAACTGGCAATAGAGGCTGTTCTATCAAAAATAACAATTTTATTAATACACATGGATGGCAGAAAATAAACACAATGAAATGACTAATGCGAATGGGTTTGTACTACGCTAGGGAGATCATGGAGGCAAACTATCTCAAGACAGGCAAATCACTCCAAAAGGTTTTTAGCACATCACCAGTATCATGGCTATTCAGCCCACAGCAACAGTAACACACTTTAAGGGCCACAGCAGGCCAAGGTGACTCAATGCAAGCACACGTGGACTAACCTACCAGATCCCCGTTATTGTAAGCACAGTACCCACCTACACCTAAAGAAATAAAACAAAATGGCCCATGCACACTATACAAACAATCTTCTTAATTAACCATAAAAGTTGACAATGGGAAAAACAGTGGTTGGCTCCTTCTCTGGTGAGACTAAAAGAGACAAAAGCACATGACTATACAATAAAACATTACAGATAATCACAGATAATATTTTGTATGTTTGCAATGTGTCATGGCAAATCTACCTTTTGTTTGCGGGTAGGACAGTTCCCTTCCCTGGCCACATGCAGGTGACTGGCATCTATGTTTTTTAAGCAGCATGTTAATATGACAGGAGGACCAACCATGCTTTGACAATTTACATTTTAACCATCATTTCATTACTCTTTTCTTTCAATAAAATAGTTATCCAAACTAGCCCAATTCTATCTCCAATATGTTCCCCACATTACACATACATATACACATACATAGTTTAACAAAGAGAAACCTACCAACTCGACTGCAAACAATAGCAGGCCTCAGTTGTTCAAAGCTCAGGTGTACTCAGGAAGAGAGAGAGAGAGAGGCCCAGGTAAATCCCCACCCCTCTATATAGACACTGTTCCTCCCCTGGGTCCTAGTGCCATGCCCATTACCTTCCCTGTCACATAAATAACATTGCTTCCAGCCATAGACAGCGTTTAGCACGTTATCCACTGTGAAGTTTCACGCGCAGGAACGCACGCACATTGAGTGCTCACAGGTTGCATTGGTGGCACCAAATTAGAAAGTATAATTTCCTGACTGGGGAATCCTTTAGTTTATTTTTCTCGCTGATATAGACGGTTCACTCAATTTAAAGGCAATTGATGACATAGCTTGATGACCTGCTAGCACTGGGATGTTCGTAGCCTACCTTGAAAGCTAGCCAGCTGAGCTGACGTTCGCAAGTCCGTTCAGCTGTTCTGTCCTTCTCTACGTGATTTCTAGTTGTCCATGCAGAAACTCCCTCGGATAGCCAGTTAACTTCGTGCATATTCTCTTTCAGAGTTTAATCCAGGTTTGATGTAAAATAATTTGAATAGCCATTTATAAAACACATATGGCTAGGCTGAGCCCTAACTAAAAAGCCTGTTCATGATAGCATATAGTCAACACGTTGTCATTTTTGCCAAACGAAAAAAAAATAGGCTACTTACAGCTATAACAATAATGTTTTGATATAAGTCTAAGCCTGCCGTTTTGCAAACTGTCATATACAGTGCACTCCTGGTATTTAATGGATGTTGTTTAAGTGCTTGAGCATGACAGAACAGAACGTTCAGAATCGTTAAGGGAATCGTTAACGTGTGGACTTGTACGATTCCGATGGATCGGAACGTTCGGAACCGGTTCCAAACCGGAACCCGGAACCGATTCCCAAGCCTAGTGAGGACCTTTATTTTGAAACAGTTGTGGACAGAGGAAGTAGTGAAACAGAATCTGTAGTCTAAATGAGATTGTATGCTTAAAGCCTGAGACAGAAGGTGCCTCTCATATAGCGTTTACGCGTCCTCTCTCGCTCCTCGATCCTCACTGATCTACATAAAGAATGATGGAGCGGCAACAATGGGATAGTCTAGCCCTTCTTCTATCTTTCTTTATGTAGATCATTGAGGATCGAGGAGCGAGGTAGGACATATAAACGCTGCTTGAGAGGCACCCACAGTAAATACTTTGAAAGTTGTATGTAGATAGTCTAATTAATGTTGATAGACAGAATGTTTAATGGATGTTGATAGGCAGATTGTTTAATAGATATTGATTGACAGTTTAATGGGTGGATGAGTGAATGGTCTGAAGAAGATGAATGGATAGAAGGTTGGATGGAATGTGCCTTATATTCTTGTTAAGAGAGACACTGATACAGCTCTCTGAGAGTAGTTGATACAGGTGTAATCAATTTAACTGGCTAGTCTTAAGAGAGAGTGTGCTTAAAGCCTGAGACAGAGTAAATCATTTAAAAGTTGAATGTAGATAGTCTAATTAATGTTGATAGACAGAGAGTTTAATGGATGTTGATAGGCAGATTGTTTAATAGATGTTGATAGACAGTTTAATGGGTGGATGAGTGAATGGTCTGAAGAAGATGAATGGATAGAAAGTTGGATGGAATGTGCCTTATATTCTTGTAGACTGGAGAGACACAGCTCTCTACTGAGAGTAGTGGATACAGATACAGGTGTAATCAATTTAACTGTCTAGTCTTAAGAGAGCCAGTGTATGTAGCCTGAGAGAGAGAGAGAGCTGCTGCAGGTGGGGCTGGCCACCTGGCATAAGATTCTAATTGCTTAATGATCCGATTGTGATGTCATAGAGGCCAATGTTAAGTCTATGGGGAAATTTGTAATAGTTTTTAATTTATAGTTTAAAAAGTATAAAAGTTGCAAAGTTGAAAAATACTTAGCAGCATTCCCCTATTTAAGACCTACGTTGGGACGTTTGAATGAAGTTTCTAAGTTAAACGGTTCAAGCTGAATAGAAAAAATGAATTTGATCAGCGGAATAATAAGAAGAAGAAGAAGAAGAAGAAGAAGTTTTGGAAGAACAGTACAGTGCATTTTCATGCACTGTAATAATGCATTTCTCCCCGAGTGGAACTAACATTAAAGGTGGGGTAGGAGATGTTTGGAGTATGCTCTCTGGAACATTTTTTTTTTTTTACATATTGCTTGAAATACTCTTCACATTCCCATTGCAACCAATTAATTAAAAGTTTTGACACAAAAAAATTAAAAGTTTTAGTGGCCTCTAGAACGAACAATCCAGGAAAAACACTATCCAATCATACTGAACGGACTGTTAACGATGATTGGATTCTGATGTATCTATCAAATTGCAATCTTCTCCTCCCTCCCGCTCGTGAACAAGCATTGCACGTTCTTGTACTCTGGAGGCGTGACTTCGGGGGAAGTCTGAAGAAAGGGGTTAGGAGGGACTTTTGTGTATTTTCAAAATGCAGCTTTGCTGGAATCATTTTCCTACCAAACTGGATAATTATGTCAAGTTCACTTTTGTTCACTCCAGTGGCTTCGTGCACAGGAGTACACTATTACACTGTTATTAAAAATCAATCTGAGCTGATGCTTGGCCTGAATCCATTCAGCAGAGTGTTACAGTACCTCAACAAGCTAACCATAAGCTGTAATTCATGTTGCTGCATTCGTCTTCCTCCATACAAAGCCACCTTTGAAAGAGCCACAAAATTAATTTAATGGAAAAGTGCCTTGTTTAACCTGTGCAAACAGCTGTTCTTAAGGGCATGCTTGCTACATAGACCTTTTTCGAAACGGGAGACAATGCCGCCAAATGTAGATAAAAAGATATTATTAATACTTCTTGATAACTCAGGTAACAGCACTGTGTTGAATGTGTTATTTGAATGTAGTTGGTGGAAATGTTCTGTGTATGTTCCGTAATCGACAGATCAATGGGTGATGGTTATTTTGTGTTTATGTTAACATGTTTTTTTGTTTGTATGTTTGTTAATAGAAAGCATGTTATGCCTGTCTTTATTGTAGTTCTAATATTTTATGGGCTTTTTAGGGTTTCTGACTGACTGCAAATTATTTTTACAAAGATCTGCAGATGACCATATATCTGAGTGTAATGAAGCTAACATTTATAGGAAACATTATAGTCAGATATGTCAATGTTGACACAGTTAATCTGTTGTCAACATTATGATATTTTCGGCTTAGCGCCTTCCTCAGTGTGCTCACTGAGGAAGGCGCTAAGCCGAAACGCGTCTGTGCAACAATAAAAAACACGTTTATATGCAAAGTGCGACCTTTTTTCCTTTTCTTAGTAAACATATAAGTTTGGTCTAGCACTCTCAAAGACAAACCAAGAGACTGAGTGAAGCCTGCTCCTACCATACAACATTATGATATTAAAATATACTACAAAATATGTCATATGCGTGTTATTTACTTTTAAAATAGAGGTGTGAATGAAGCACTTTGTGATAGAAACAAGTTGTAGGGTACTCTATTTAAGGAACACTGTGTCTGGACAAGTATTTTTTTGTTGACTTAAAAGTTGAATATAAACTCATCTTTTGGAAATTGATCTTAATGCCTTGAGTAATAAAATGAGGAAATATCCAACCTTTAAGGACACCAATTTTCTTTGTGAGTGAATAATGTATCGTAAATAAATAAATGTTTTCTTTAAAATAATGGGGTCAAAAGTATTGCCACCCCTATGTAACCCTATGGGAATTTAACACATAGGGTTAGCATAGGGGGGGAGCGTACCTATGTTCCCCGGGTCCTATGTTCCCCGGGTCCTATGTTCCCCACTTTGTATGGGACCGGGGAACATAGGACCCTTTTTTAAAAAAAGGGTCCTATGTTCCCCACTGTTCCCAAAAAGGGTCCTATGTTCCCCTCTTAGTATGGGACTGGGGAACATAGAACCCTTTTTCAAAAAAAGGGTCCTATGTTCCCCAGGAGACCGGGGGAACATAGGACCCTTTTTTTTAAAAAAAGGTCCTATGTTCCCCGGTCCCATACAAAGAGGGGAACATAGGACCCTTTTTTTGAAAAAAGGTCCTATGTTCCCCAGTCTATTATTATGACCGCCACACAGCGAAGCGGTGGGTAGGTCAGATTTAGTCAGATTTGGGGGGGGGGGGGGGGGGTTCACATGCGCAATTTTCCGTCAAGAAGTCCCGGGCCACTGAAAGATCGGGGTGCATGAAACTTGGTGCGCATGTAGACCCACAAGCATAGCATGGAACCATTGTTTTTCGTTTTGATCCGTCGCCAACTCAACTGGACCCCCGTAACGAGGGTAGAATGAAGAATTTATCGTAAATAAATAAATGTTTTCCTTGAAACACAGGGGGCATAGTGACTCCTATGTTAAATTCCCATAGAAGCAGGAAGATTTTTGATATGTTTTTATTTTTAAAGGCCAGTTATTTCATGGATCCAGGATACTATGCATCCTGATAAGTTTTACTTTGCCTTTGGAATCAAAATAGCCCTACATCACCACATACCCTTCACCATACCTAGAGATTGGCATGGTGTTTTTTTCAGTTAGCCTAGGCCTATTAGCCTGTTTGATTTGCATTAAGCTCAATGAGTTATGTGGTGATGTAGGGCTATTTTGATTCCAAAGGCAAAGGGAAACTTGATCCATGAAATAACTGGCCTTTAAAAATTAAAACATATGTAAAATCTTCCTGCTTCTATGGGAATTTACCATAGGAGTCAAATACTTATGCCCCTGTGTTTTAAGGAAAACATTTATTTATGTGTGTGTGTGTGTGTGTGTGTGCCTGCATGTGTGTGCATGTATCTTTATGTGTTTATGCGTGCGTGTGCATAGTGTACAGTCGCTAAATGTACACATATTCATTTATTGTATGGTCCCTCAATTACACAAAACTTATTCAGAGGGTGTCGTAATTTTCTGTGCAGTTTTGAACCTGTCAACCAAAGATACCTGCAATTACAATGCCTCAATTTTGCTTTTTCATTTTTAACTAGGTGGCTCTATACATGAAATGAGTGGTTATGGGATGGGTTGATATGGTCCTTTAAGACCAACATACAAAAAAAGGTGGTCCAACATGTCCAACAAGTTTCGTGCACCCCGGTCCCGGGAATCCTTGACGGACAATTGCGCACAAAAAAAAAAAAAAAAAAAATCTGACTAAACCTGCGCTGTAGGGCGGTCATAATAATTTTACCAACAAAAATAGCACAAACAATGCACAGTTAAAGTATTAGCCTAATTGAATTTAATTTCCCCTTGGGGATCAATAAAGTAGGCTATCTATCTATCTATCTATCTATCTATCTAATACTCACTTACTCTGCCTCACAGGAGAGTCTTTCACCTACCACTCACAAAACATTTTACAATCAAAGAGGGATGCAGTGGGTGAGACTGGTAAAGTTCCGTTTCTCACAGCGGGGAACATAGAACCCTTTTTCAAAAAAAGGGTCCTATGTTCCCCGGGAGACCTGGGGAACATAGGACCCTTTTTCAGAAAAAGGGTCCTATGATCCCCTGTATGTATTGCAACCGGGGAACATAGGACCCTTTTGGGGAAAAATGGGGAACATAGGACCCTTTTTTTGAAAAAGGGTCCTATGTTCCCCGAGCGGGGAACATAGGACCTGGGGAACATAGGACCCGGGGAACATAGGACCCGGGGAACATAGGGATGACCCCCATAGGGGAAGGCAGATTTTCATTTTTAAAGGCCACTTATTTCATGGATCCAGGATACTATGCATCTTGATGAATAAGTTCCCTTGGCCTTTAGAACTAAAATTGCCCCACATCATCACACACCCTTCAACATATCTAGAGATTGGCATTGTGTTTTGTTCAGTTAGCCTATTAGCCTGTTTGATGCTCGTTGAGCTCAATGCAAATCAAACAGGCTAATAGGCTAACTGAACAAAACCTAGATCCAGGATACTTAGGATACATAGGCTAGCTTGAGATTGGCATGGTATTTTTTCCAGTTAGCTTATTAGCCTTTTATATGCTCATTGAGCTGAATGCATATCAAAGGCGGCTAACTGAACAAAACCGAACAAAACACCATGCCATTCTCTGGGTGTTTCTCAAAGTCAAGAGCTCGTCCTTGATAGAATGCTTTCTTTCAAGTCGAGTGCTAGAGAGACAAGGCTACACACCTTCCCAGTACCCTCTCCAGCCGTCAAGATCACATGCAATGGAACAGCCTAGCGAGTGTGGAAGTGCACGTCAATTGTGCACGGTTCCGGCTGCGCGCTTAATTAGAACCGTGGAAATTGTGCTGCTTTTACAGGAGTTCCGACAACTGCTCCGACATTTCTTCACTCCGAGGATCCATAGATGCATCCTCCAAAATTCTCCGAAATTCTCAGAATGAAGGACTCAGTACTTGCTAGAATTTGAAAGCATCCTTGACTTTGGAACAGTGCTTGACGAGATTTGATGACGTAACGTCCTTGAAAAAGTGGCTTGGAAGGAGCAATCCTTGACTTTGAGAAGCACCCTCTAGGTATGGTGAAGGGTGTGTGATGATGTGGGACTATTTTAGTTCCAGGTCAGGGGAACTTTATCCTGGATCCATGGAATAAGTGTCATTTAAAAATAAAAATCTGCCTGCCTCTGTTGGAATTGAACACATAGAGTTAACATAGGGGTGCCAATATTTTATGACCCTAGCTATTTAAGGAAGAACATTTATTTATGATATTATTCATTCACAAAGAAAATTGGTGTCCTGTAAAAAACAACTGCTAAGGGCACCAATTTTCTTTGTGATTTAAGAATGTATCGTAAATAAATAATATTCTTCCTTACATACAGGGGGCAAACGTATTTGACCCCTATGTTAAATTCCCATAGGCAGTGTTGCCAGATTGGGCGGGTGCCCGCCCAATTGGGCTTCTTTAATATCGTTCGGCGGGGGGAAATAAGCTGTCGGCGGGTAAATAACATTTTGAGTTCAATGGTTCTCTATGAGAAAAACGTCATCGGGCGTTTTTTTGCTGAAGGCGGCGGGGTGATTGGGCGGATTTCAGTCAACCCAATCTGGCAACACTGCCCATAGGAGCAGGAGGATTTTTAATATGTTTTTTTTTTTTTTAAAGGCCAGCTATTTCATGGATCCAGGATACTTAGGATACATAGCTAAAGATTGGCCATAGATATATATGAAGATTGGCATGGTGTTTTTTCCAGTTAGCTTATTAGCCTGTTTGATGCTCATGGAGCTCAATGCCAATCAAACAGGCTAATAGGCTAACTGGAAAAAACACCATGCCAATCTCGAGCTATGGTGAAGTGTATGTGATGATGCGGGGCTATTTTAATTCCAAAGGCCAAGGGAACTTTATCAGGATGCATAGTATCCTGGATCCATAAAATAGTTGGCCTTTGACAATATCTTTTTAGGGGAATTTGCAACTATCCCGTGCTCAAAAATAGAGAAAGAAGCAGACTTTGAGGCAGCAATTCCTTTTAGTTCCTTAAAGGGATATTCCGCCATTTTTGGAAATACGCTCATTTTCCACCTCCCCTCGAGCAAAACAATCGATATTTACCTTGTTCTCGTTCATCCAGCCATTCTGTGAGTCTGGCGATACAACTTTTAGCTTCAGCCTAGCATAGATCATTGAATCGGATTAGACCATTAGCTTCTCGCCAGCTAGCTTCATGTTTAAAAGTGACTAAGATTGGATCTAAGATCTGGCAATTTTCCCATTTAAAACGTGTCTCCTCTCAAGTTAGAAAGTGCAATAAGACCAACTGAAAATGAAACCTGGCATTTTTCTAGGCTGATTTGACATGGAACTACACTCTCATCTGGCGTAATAATCGAGGCAACTTGCAAACGTACCATAGGCGCAGTGATATCGTACGCAGCATCTGAAAATAGTCCCCATAGACAACAAGCAGTAGTGTGCAAGTTGCCTTGATTATTACGCCAGATGAGAGTGTAGTTCCATGTCAAATCAGCCTAGAAAAACGCCAGGTTTCATTTTCAGTTGGTCTTATTGCACTTTCTAACTTGAGAGAAGACACGTTTTAAATGAGAAAATTACCAGAAATCTTAGTCACTTTTAAACATGAAACTAGCAGACGAGAAGCTAATGGTCTAATCCGATTCAATGATCTATGCTAGGCTGAAGCTAAGTTGTATCGCCAGACTCACAGAATGGCTGGATGAACGGGAACAAGGTAAATATCGATTGTTTTGCTCGAGGGGAGGTGGAAAATGAGCGCATTTCCAAAAATGGCGGAATATCCCTTTAAAGTAAAGATGGTGAATCAGGTTGGTAAGATTGTGCGAGAATGAGCTCAGTCTCTCATCCATTTCCAGCCTTTCCCCCACTGAGGTAAAATCTTGAGTAGCTAGAAAAGAGAGAACAATCATCAATCTACATCCAGCTCAGCAGATGAGATGATGATTGATTCAGGAGAGAAAAGGAGGCTCATGTCCAGTCATCCATGTCACACTGTAAGTGCACAGGAGGTGCAGCAGGTGTCTCACTAAGGCTGAGGACTGCGCTAGTAATTTACCTCAGTATTGCAAGTTGACTGCACCAACGTCCTCGCATCGGCTAGCTTGGAAGTAGCCGCCTCCCATCCTGATGTGAGTAAAGTCATACTACATTTACATTGTCATACACACACGGGCTTATAGTTTGCTGTCTGGCTCTCAGCTCAAAGAGCTAGTAGCTGCTAACTTTAGTGAGTGCAGCGCGCTCCAACGGCTAGGGCAGCGTGTAACCCCCCCCAACCGGGTTGTTACATTCTTAAAATCTCCCACCCACTACGAAATGCCCACCCAAATGTGACTTCTCCTCGACTCTGCAGCTCTGAGATATGTCAAATTTTGAGTTGGTTCATTACTTCATTTCATTTTAAAAGTTTGTTGTTGAATATGTTTGTAACAGTCACTGGCGACTTATGTGGATGGAATGGAACAATAACATTTGTGTAAAATCAGTCCAGCGTCTTTTAGCAATCGAAGTCGGCAGTTTTGTTTCATGAAGGCCAGTTTGCTTGGGATTTAACTGAACTGCTTTAGAACGCTAGCCTATGCTCAGAGCTCTCCCAAAGGTCCCGTTGGCGTTGGATTGTCAATTGCTTGATGACGTCACGCGCGGTTCATTATGACCATAGAATCTATGCATTATGACAATGTAGGCACATCAGTTGTAATCCATAGCCTTGCAGAGATTGCTTCATTACAGTCTTGCTTCTTCATGAGCAGCAAGTATACGCTCATATGCCAGATAAGACTCTTCTATCATAAACATGAGTTCCCGCAAACGCGGGGAACAACCCCCGATTCGGTGAGTAGGTTATAATTTAGCCAGAATATGTTAAAATGTTGAGAATTGTTATATTTGGTTGTCCGTGAAATGTCCACGTTCAATTACATTGAAGTGCCGGTATATAAACCCAATGAAGTGAATGAATTAGCCTAAATAGTTCATGGTAATATGGCCATAACCAGACTGTAATGATGGCCGTCCGAGAAATTAACTAGCCTACATTTGTTTCACTTTAGCCGTAAAACGGCGAGAAAGCAAAAAGAAACTGACGTCCTGCCGGTTCTGAGAAAGGTATGTGACCAAACGCAGAAAGAACCGGACGAAGTTCTGCGAAAGGTGTGTGAACTAGTGCAGAAAAAAACGGACGAAGCCCTACCCGTTCTGAGAAAGGTATGTAAACAAACGCACAGGAATGGACTTTCCCGAGCAACTATTTGTGAAATGTTATCTAGACTGCTGAGCATATTATAAGTGATTTGTATGTAACTACATGAAATATAACGGGCATATTTGATATAGACGGGGCGAAAAATAACATAATGAATAAGAAACATTATGATAATAGCAATAGGCCTATAAACACAATATGTGGCAATTGGGCCTTCCTTACCAAACTGCCCCGGGGAACCTCAGATGCTCAGAAGCCTACATTGTATTCCAGTGTTAACTGAGCTGCATAACTATTTGGTGGGCCAGACCCCACCTAGCCTTGCTTAACCAGGTTATGTGTGTTTAGCAAGTTCATTTAAAATCTGACTATGGTAAAGGAAAGAGCCTTGTATTAGCGTTGTATTATGCTATGAATAAAGTCATGGGAAATTGAGAGGAATGTTAAATTTGGTTGGTAGTGGTACTAGCTTCCCATTGGCATCCCATAGCCTACACTACAGTTGCTACACTATGTCAGATGTAGATGTCTACTGTAGATCACATGGTTTCTGAATGAACACACACTGTATTTGATAGAAATATCCATTAATTCGATGTGAGTAGCCCAATGTCCTGGATTGTGAATTGGATTGGGAGGACACGTGTCCATTGAGGATTTGTGAGGACATGTTTCCTGATATTATTAAGGAAATGCAATGCAATTATTGTTTATTATAGGCCTACTTTTCCTTGCATTGTAGTTGTCATTGTGTTGGGTCTCTTTTCCTCTATTGTAAATGTCTGACTGCAGTTCATTTGATCACGGACTTGTGGTATTTACATACTGTACAGTATCTGCCAAAAAGTTTATTACAACCCATTGTTGGATAACCTAAAGTTCTCAATTTTATGGGTGTAGTTTAAACATTTCTGCACAATGTGTCTTCTGCAATTGTAGATTGTAGATAGATATTGAAAAAAGTCTTTATTCACTGGGGTTGAATCTTTAAAGGCGAGGACAGGAAGTCTGTGTTTTAGGAAAGTGCATGATGATGTGAAAATTAAATCTACACATTTTTCATTCTTGTGTGTGTTTGCCCCTTTATTTTTAATCTTTTTTACAGCCGGAAGAGTGCCCCCCTGGCTCCAAACCCCACACTGGGGCTTCAGAGACAAGCTTGCATTTGACATCTGGGGAACGGCTTCGATCGGCCAAACCCTTGAAATCTAGTCTACGCATACCTTCTGGTAGACCCTACCAGCAGGTGAGGCCTTTCTCTTTCCAGCCTCAGGCCATCACATACTCTTGACCATAGAGATTGGCTTGGTCAATGGGCAATATTTACGATACAGTATTTATTCACAAAGATAATTGGTATCCTTAAAGGTTGGGAGCAGTGAGGGGTTAGTAACTCTACAAACTCGAATCCCTAACCAGAAGTCCACGGCTGCATGTACGCCACAGGGACGTTCACATATGGCAGGAAAGTTGTCACCTGTTCACATTTCATCTGCATCTCTGACTCTTCCCCTCAGCATCTCCTTGGCACATCGCTTCCTCATCTGGAGAAAAAGCCACCGGTTCAAAACCCTGTGAAGACCAGCAGCCATAAGGACATCCTGCCCCGTATTCCTCCAGTTATCCACAACGCTCCTCCTGTGATCCCGCCACTCAGCGCTGTAAGCATGTCGGGGTAGATAAATGTGGGAAAACTGTCAAGGTTTTCACTGGGTCTGTCCATTACTTAAGTGTTTTCATTATATACAGGTAAGCCCAAGTGGAACTGTGTTTGATTGAATTTTAATCTGCCATTACACAGGACGATAGGCCTCGGACCTCGAAATTCAGGTCCACAGTTGAGAACCTGCCGGAATGCGTCAACAACAGGATGAGTGCGGGACCCTACATTGGAGCAAAGTCACTGCCCCTAACACCAAAAGGTACAAAGAAATTCAAGTGCATTGTGTGATAAAAGACAGCTGATATTTCTGTGATGACTGAGTCTCTGACGACTGATGTTTTATTTGTTGCATGTTTTTTTTCACAGAGGCACTGAAAATGTTCAGGGATAACCTGACAGAGTTTGAGCGGGAAGAAATCACCAACTTCCCGGAAATATACTACCTTGGTCTCGATGCCCAGAAGATCAAGGCAGTTGAAGGGACTGCCCAAAATAATGGCTTTGATGATGAGAATGGCGCGTACATCAAGGTATCCTGTCCTTAGAACTGTGCAGATGTCAGAGGCATCATTTTATCATTCATTACGAGTTGTACACATACGGTTGTTAAGTCTGACATCATGGGCCTAACAGCTTTTTCCTCCAAAAATGATTAGTAGCTCAGGCAGGTGTTTATGCAACTTCTAAACCTTGTGACCATCACCTCCGCTAGAGTGAGGGTTAAACAAAATCACTTAACGTTAACTGAGTAATTGCTGTTGCAGTGCAGCCATACGATTTAATAAGTGTGCATTATCGTGAAATATTTTTTGTTTTCTTTATGAATTTTCAAGGTTTTGCATGATCACCTTTATTACCGCTATGAAGTTCTGGAGGTAATTGGAAAGGGATCATTTGGACAAGTCCTGAAATGTATGGATCATAAGAACAAAGAACTGGTCGCTCTTAAGATTCTTCGCAACAAAAGAAGGTAGGGACTCAATGAAAGTATAGACTTTCTATAGTTAGATACATATTTTGATTATTTAGATACATTTGACTAATTCATGTGCTTTGGTCACAGATTCAAGCACCAAACCCTGGTAGAAGTCAAGATCTTGGACCTGTTGGGCAAGAAAGATCAGAACAACTCCTTTAACATTATTCACATGAAGGAGCACTTTATGTTTCGTGATCATTTATGCATCACCTTTGAGCTTCAGGGGTAAGGCTATTTAAGCTGGGTAAACCTTGTCTGATCTGCCGGCGTTTTGGATTTCGTCCGGCAGCTCAGGCTGGAAACCTGCACATCTATCTCTCCTGCTTCCTGTCCACGTCTGCTGGGTCCAATCACAAACTGGTTTATCCACCAGTTGGATCATTGATCTGATTGGTTGAAGGACTATCCAAGCGTACAGAGTCATTTGAACTATGCCCATTGATCACGCCTTTTGAACAGTAGAAATTAGAGCCCGACCGATATATCGGCCGGCCGATATTATCGGCCGATATTAGGCATTTTCAAAACTATCGGTATCGGCCGATAAATATTTTATAACGGCCGATAAATATTTTTTAATTAAATAAAGGAAACCCGAATATTGATCCTCCATTCACATTTCTAGTGTTGTAATTACGTGGTATTCCACCAGAGGGCGCATCTTCTTACTGCAAGACACGCACTCTGCTTAACTAGTTAGTTCTACTTCCTAAACAACGACAACAAATTGCAGTTTGCGTGTCACAGTTTTCTGAAGTCGTTTGTGTGTTCATGGTAGGACGAATTTCTCGTGAAATGTAATCCTCATTTCTTCTAAAAGCCTAAATAAATGCAAGAATGTTTATCAGACATGCTTGATTTTTACTGCTGTAGACTAACGTTAATCTTAGAGCCACTGGTCACAATGTTAAGTCCAAAGCTAAAATAAATTGAACGTTAGCATTGTTGAGTGCTGGAGGCTAATTTGAATGTTGTTGTATTTGTAAAACATAAACGTGGTTATACTGAGGATATTGTTAGCAGCACTGCAATTGTCTCTCCCCGACCGTCATCCCGTTGATTTTCTGATCATAAGGGGAGCTAATTTAGTTACAGGCTGCGTCAACATTTAGCGAGGGAGAGTTAAAGCGGAGTAATGAAGGATCTTTGATTTAGCTAGTGGAATTTAGCCGGTGGAAGTCGTATGATGCATCCTTAAAAACACCTCTGTTTGCTAGCTACTGTATTAATCTGCTGTTGACTTGTTCACAAAGATCGCTCAGACTGTCCATGGGGGTCCTATCAGTGCTGTCAGTGAGTGTAAATTGTTACATTAAGCTCACGAAGACGGCACACAAAATAAATATGAGCATATGAAACAAGTCTTCAGAGCTAACCTTAATTCCCAAACACTCACATACTCCTTTGTTCTAGTCTTCATTTTTTTTGCATTTCAACGAAGGTGTTTACACCAAGCATGGTTTACAAAAGTTAAAGGTAAAGTAAAAATAATATTTTGTGCAATGGTGGTTATCAAAGGTGAAAAGACCACACTACTTATTTAATTTAAAAAAATACTGTATACGAATGTTTTATTAGGAAACCAGATGGTTAGGCCTGTTTAAATAGATAACGCCCCATCTTGATCAACATTTTATAGGAGAACGTTTTTAAATTATGTTGGTTAAAAATGATTATCGGCCGATATATCGGTTATCGGCTATGGAAACGCTCAAATATCGATATCGGTATCGGTCCTCAAAATCCCATATCGGTCGGGCTCTAGTAGAAATAAAATGCATCCCTAGACAAATGTTGATCTTGAAAGATTTAGCTTAGTATGGTGATAGCCAGAAAAAGTGCATCTAAGAAAACTTCTCAGTTTACCACATGTGAGAAAGATGGTGATCGAAGATTATTAGAGCCTCCGGAATGAGGTCAAAATAATCAATGGCTAAATGAATGCCAGAATTGGCACTTGAATACTGTAATGTAATGTGACATTTTTAAAAAATTCACTTAGCTTTAGTGGCCTAGAGGAAAACCAAAATACACACGGTGGTCGGTTATTTCTGAGGTGTTATTATAGTTTTATTGGAGCACTTAGCTCATACGATGTGATTATATAGGCCTACTGTACATCTAAAGAGCCATTGTTTTTTCTCTTATGATTTCAGGGATAACCTTTATGAGACCATAAAGAAGAACCGCTATCAGGGCTTCAGTCAAGCCAAAGTGCGTCGCTTGACTCATTCCATCCTTCAGTGCCTGCAGGTGCTTCATAATGAGAGGATAATCCACTGCGACCTAAAGCCGGTATGCTATCATGCTCCTCATCCATCTGCTTGAAAAATCGAATGGAATGTTTGTATGATGTGTAGAATGTCTTGCCATTACTGTTCATGATCTCAATGTTGAATTGATGGATATTTGTTGCAGGAGAACATTGTCACCCAGAACGACTCGGAGAACATCAAAGTGATCGATTTTGGATCTAGTTGCTTCGATCATGAGAGAGGTGTGTGAGACACAAGCTGTTTCTTAAAGTAAAGTCAAGAGCGCATCCTTGATGAAATGCTTTCTTTCCATCTCCGTCTCGCCCTCTTTTTTTCCAAACAATTGATTGATTTCTTGGGTGATTTCTGAATGCTGAGGATCCATCGATGCATCCTCCAAAATTCTCAGAAATTCTCAGAACGAAGGACTCAGTACTTGATAGAATTTGAAAGCATCCTTGACACTGGAACAGTGCTTGACGAGAGTCGATGACTTAACATTCTTGAAAAGTGGCTTTGAAGGGCCCATATTTGACTGAGAAACAGCCAGTCCTTCCCTGTTTGCCCTCTTCATCCTCTGTCATCATCCCCAAAGACAATCCTCTCTCTCATTTCTCCACTTACCTCTGGGCCTTCTTGTCCACAGTGTACTCTTACATCCAGAGCCGCTTCTACCGTTCCCCTGAGATCATCCTGGGTTGCGGCTATGGCTTGGAAATTGATATGTGGAGCCTTGGCTGCATCGTTGCGGAGCTGTACACCGGCGTGCCCCTCTTTCCTGGCGAGAATGAGCGGGACCAGCTTGCCCTCATTATGGAGGTACTGTCTAACAGCAATTGTTCCGTGTATGTAACACAGGTTCCCATAGATTCTCCATTTTGTGAATGAGTGCTGCAGTTGCATGGCATGGTGATCTTTGGGCTGTGTTTGTGCCTCAGGTGCTGGGGGTGCCTCCGGAGGAGGTGCTTCAGACTGCACCAAGGAGGAAAAGGTTTTTCGGTGAGTTCCTGATATCAGGTGCAGTCATGCTACAGGACATGACCTGAGGAGTTGATGGGCCCCACGAGAGGTTGTCCCCATGTAAACTATGAGCCTTTTCTCCCCCAGAGCTTAATGGTAAACCAAGGCCCTACACCAGTAGCAAGGGCAAGACCAGAAAAACTGGCTCTAAAGATCTGGCCAGTGTTCTGAAGACTTCGGACCCGCTCTTTTTGGATTTCATCAAGGGCTGCCTTGCGTATGTATCAGTGCAGTACAAAACATAAAATAGGGAATCCAAAATGTGACATGGCAAACATAGGGCCGTCATAGCACACTCTATTATGCTCACATATGGATTCTTTGAAACTTCACTACCTTATGCAGCTGGGATCCAAGGAAGCGGATGACTCCGGATGAGGCCCTGCAGCATGGCTGGTTCACGGAGGCCCAAAACAGGTGCCGTACAAGAATCCGGACATCCAGGAAGACGGTTGTGGTCAACACCCCTCCCCCGTCAGCGCCCAATATGATTCCCAGTCCTCCTAAAGGCACTGAGAGGCAGGCCCCACTGCTTGCCGTCTACAAGGTGACGATGTACCCCAAGGAGGCGATTGGGACTTCCTCCAGGCAGGGGATCACAAAGGCCTTGAGATCAATCACACCAGCGGCTGAGAAGAACCTCATGCAGGCGCCTGAGAAGTCCATCTCTGGCAAGACCTACAAGCGGGGCTCTTTGAAGACCAAAAGGCAGAGCCCCGGGAGGGACAAGCTGGCTTCTCCAGACCGCCACTCTACATCCAGGTCAAGGATCAAGGTCCCCAGCAGTGGTGGCAGCAGGTGTGAGGTGGCCAAACCAAAGTCGGCCAAAGTTATCATCCCCACACCCCCCATGGATAACAGACCTGGATCTTTACCAAGTCTGGCCCCGCCTCAACTGAGAGGCAACAACTAGGGCTCTGTTTTGAGGGTGGTAAGGTGGTATTGATTTGCCCATCCTTCTCGTGTGTATCCATTCTTGATGCAAAGGGCCTGGATCCACCCAATTTTCAGGAATATTTGGACACACGGGAGATATTGACAACTTAACACCTAAGTTACCCCCCCGCCCTCAAACTGAAGCCCTCCATTAGGCCTACTGGCGATAGGGTCAAGGATGATGCTTGATTCGTGTGTGTGTGTGTGTGTGTTAAGGATATCACAATGCTATCACACAGCTGATGTTTGTTAAGAAATGAATGGATAAATAATTCAGCCAAACCTTCACACCATGCTAAAGCGGAATATTAACATTGAGTGTGTATCACTGAAAGTGATCTACGCACCTCTGTAATATAATTAGGTCTTCCTTTATTACCCATTCTTTGAATTGGCCACTGAACTACTGAGTGCGGATCATTGTTTTTGACATACGCACCTTTGGTTTATATTATAAATTCTAAAAATATAGCATTTCTAAAATTCCAGATTGATGGCACAAGACACTGAATGCTGAATTATGAAGACATTGAGTGCAGATCAAGCGTGGGTCTATGCTCCTTTGTAACATAATTCTGTCTTTGTCACCGACCGTCTGAATAAAACCACTGAGTGCGGGTCATTGTTTTGATTTACGCACCTTTGGTTTTGATTAGAACATCCTACCAATTGCTAAGTGCTTCAGAATAACCTCTAATTGACTCATTTCCAAAATATCTGTCTCAAGTATTGTTGAGCATCTATTATTAAAACACAAGTAAGCGAATCTTAACCCTGATCTGCCCACCTACTCACAATAATTCTCTCATCTATGGCAAGATGCAGAGAAAACATGGTATGCTTTGAAGTGTGATGGCTCCATCTTGTGACATCTAGTAGAAATGCTCCTGACCTGAGTGATTGTGATATGATGTGATGTGACGTGTTATGATGTTTTGAACAAGCAACATCATTGACCTTATGCCCTTGTAAATTGTCAAACCAGAATTATAGACACAATTAGACGCCCCCTTCATCATAGACCCAATTTGACCCCTCACAGCAATGGAAAAGTTCAATCAATCTCCCTCTTTTGGCATCCCTGAATGCACCTGTTGTGCTTGACCATCATAACAGAGTGACCCCTCCTCTTTAGTCTCCCACAATACCCCCATCTCTCCCCATGGCACCAGCCATACGATCCACTTAAAATAACAGTTCCCCATAGCCACCCGTGTCCCATTCTTCCCTAATAAATGACGAGCATGCAGTTGGTGGCCATGTGTATTTCTTTTAGGTGACTTTGGTTGCTTCCTCCATCTGGTTTGATTTCCCCCTAAAAAACAGTTGTTAAATTGGATATTAGCAATACCTCTACATATTGTTTGTCATATATGTTATTATATTGTGTGTAAGTATTGATATGGTTTAATGCTCATCATTGACGAACAGTCCCCCAGCCAGACTTTTCAGCCTGTCTGTTTCCAGGGCTGTGCAGCGACTGTGAATTTCAATGGCATGAACTAATCATACTCTTCACCCATTCTGGCCACAATAGCTATACGGTATATGAAAAAATAATTATGCATTTCTCCAGGAGTGGAGAAATTAAAGGAACATTAAAGGAATATTTCGGTATTTTACACTTTAAGCCTGTTTTCTGTATTGCCTAGCATGAAAACGAGTGAGCCTGCTTGTGTAATTTACCTGCTTAAGAATGGAGCTCTGTATGGCTTCAACATTGCTCGCTTTGTGCATGGACTATTCTGTCCTTAAAACACCCCTAAACGTTCGTTTTAAAAATTTTCAGCTCACCGAGTGGTTACTGGTCTTCAACGATCTTCTATAGCAAGTTTAGCAGCGAAATACCGCTTCTGTCATCTTTTATCATGATTTTCGAAATCCCAGAAGTACTCTTTCAGATACCTCACAACCGTGTGTGCCTAACAGAATTTGAATTTCACTGCGGAACTTGCCAATGACAACTTTTTGACAACAATGACAATGTTTTCGGGGACCCAGGCCGGATTGTAAAAGCAACAGTTGATATACAGTAAGTGCTATAGAATCTGAATGGGGCCTGTTCATCATAGATTTGGAACTGCAGGACCCACCACACAGGGGAAAAAAGCCTGTTTTGTTAGCCTGAATCATGTGGAAATCTGTGGCATAACCAATTCAGTGTATAACAGCTCATTTTTAGCTCCAGTGCTCTGCCTCATATATATCCAGAGTGGCTCTTCCTTTGGGTTGATGGATTTACAGTTACAGTATGCATCTTTTCCCCCATTTTCCCACAGGATTCTGAGTGCTGCACTATAGGGCTGGTCACAGTGGGGAGAGATTGAACGTTGAGACCTAATTTCCACTGGGTCAGTCAGGATGGTCATTACGTGCAGAGAGGTACAGTGAATTTCTTTGATTCTTTTCTTTTATCAAATTCTCCAGTTGGTGTGTATGAACCATTCTATATACAAGATTTCAGTTTACACTCCACGAGAGAGAAACAAATTCACATGTGTCTAATTTTTTTAAGAATTCTAAAGGTGTGATGGGCTGGTGTGTTGACTGACAATAACCACAGATGAGAGAAGCTGGCTGGACTACTTCAAAGTTGAAGTTGAAGTAGCCCAGCCAGCTTCTCTGATCCTGTGGTCCTGGACTGCGAGCACCGAAAAGGCTTGAGCGCAAGTGACACCCTTCTTACAAATAACCACAGATGGCCCAAGAGGCTCTTTGCAGTGAAGAGAGAGAAGGAGAATGCTGCGTTGGGTCAATACATAAAGAAAAAGGCTCTTTGCAGTAACTTCATATCAGGATTAATTTAGATCAGAATTGATTTAAATCATCATCAGCCTGATGATGATTTAAAATACAAAATGTACAACTAGCCCACAGCAACTATATTGCCCATGGAGATAAACGGATATCCAGAGAAACTATTGTTGTATGTGAATAGGAAGAAAACTGACCTGAAGTGTGCCAAACAGAGTTCTATTGAACTCACAATTGAATACAAAGGCCTTTTGAGTGTGTTTTGTTTTGTTTTGGTCTACTTTCAGAGGACTAAGTTTTGTTATTTTAAAAAGGGCTACATTTGAAAACACACGAGAGCGAGAGACAAAAGCCTTATTGAGTTGCCTTTTTTAGACAGTAGAGGGCGCTAGTGGAGTGTTGCTCATCGGTGGAGTAGAAGCGATAGATAGATAGATAGATAGATAGATAGATAGATACTTTATTGATCCCCAAGGGGAAATTCAAGAAAGTGGACAGCATGGGCCTGATCATTTACTGTAAGTCATCCCCAGGTGAGATGTGATGTGGCCAACAGCACTTATATGTTCAGGTCTCACCTCTTTAGTTCATTTGTTTGGTCTTTTTCTTTCTAAATGACGCTGTGTTATGCAACTATCATTTAGGCAGCCACTGTAGCACGACATGGCTATAGAAGACATTGGTAATGCATGCATCACAAGAAATCCATGTACTGTAATTTCCCAATTATTAGCCACGGCTTATACATTGATTTTGCTATTTTTTTTATGCTATGAGGTCAATACAAAGGGACAGTAAATATGGTATTAATATGGTTTTGTTTCTTTTAACCCACATAAAACACTGTCCTGCGGTTTACACACAATGCGACTAATAAACAGGAAATTACTGTTATGTAAGGAAAACTAAACAGATTACACCTTTTTTTTCTTCCTGTCCTCTTGCATGTACTTAAATTTTGTGTACTAAAATAGTCCACCAGGTAGCAGTAGTATCCTAGTAATATTAGATGAAGTAGTTGTTCAGAGCTGAGATAGTGTAAGTTCCTGTCATGGTGGGGTTACTGCGAAGCCCAGTGTCTGATCATCTTTCTCAGTCTAACAGACATTGCACATACGTGCAAAGCCTATAACCTGGTCAGGTTAGTGTTACAATCCCATCTAGATGTGTACAGATATCAGGACTGTCAACTGTTGAGTTCAGCTCGGAGTAAGAATAAGTAGTGGAGAATGTGCCTGCAGAGCACATGCTGAAAAGTGAAAATGCTTAGACACAATCATTTAGACTACTTGAAGGTATGTCTTACCTACACTGTTTTATAGGTATATAATTAAATAACTCGTAAATAAAATAGCTAATCAAATTGCGTTCTAGAAGAGGAAAAGTTCAAGAGGTTCAAACTCAGAGGAGCAGGAGCTTTGCTCCCTCTGGGTCTCCCACAAATTTTGCCCTGATAATATGAGTTTGTAATGCATTCATCAAGCTCACTCTTTGACTCTGCAAGGCCTCTTCTTTCTCTGCCTTCTTTTAGAAGCTCCTCTGCTTCTCCTATCCATCACTCTCTTCAGGATAAACAGTTTCTCTAGTCTAGTCTCTAGTTCTTTTTTTTTTTTAACAAAATGAATAAAAAAGTTCATTAGTTTATATTTTTTGATAAAAGCGTTTGCCTATGTTGGGTCAACACTCAAGTTATGTTCTAGTGTTGGAAGCAGGCCAGCCGACGCAAGTTTAGACACCCCCAACACCGGTCTTTGTATGTACGCACAGTAGCAGTTTTGAATTGCAAGTGTTGCATGCATTGCACACTATCACAGTCATTTATGACACACTTATGAGAAGATGTGCTTAATCGAGTCACATGCAACTGATTTCAAACCTCTGTGACACACGATTTCAGTTTCAGCATTTGTACGCTGACCTTTATGTTTGAGTGTGTCTCGTGTGTGTGTGTGTGTGTGTGTGTGTGTGTGTGTGTGCGTGTGTGTGTGTGTGTGTGTGTGTGTGTGTGTGTGTGCGTGCGTGTGTGCGTGCGTGTGTGTGTGTGTGTGTGTGTGTGTGTGTGTGTGTGTGTGTGTAGGTGTAGGTGTGTGTGTGTGTGTGTGTGTGTGCGCGCATGTGTCTGTAGGCTTGGTCTGAGTGTTTTTGTGTGTGTCAAACATGGAGAGAAAAGCTGTCAACGAGAAGCCAGCTGTTTCTTACTCATTTTCTTATTTCTGTTCTACACTGTATAGTTATCACATCTAATCAATACTACTCCTCAATTCTTGTCAGTCATGCAAGACGCATGATTTGATAATATTAAGAGTATGAAAGATACAGCTACAGCACTTGAAGACAGGTCATGTGTTGTGTAAAATGAAAGTACGGCTGGTAAAGAGCTGCTTTTGTCATTCTCTCTTTATGAAAGTGAGGTGGGTAACACCAATGGTTGCCCAATTAGGTAGACATTAAGACAACCACATAACCTGTAACTTTTTATTTTTTCTGATGTGGTTATCAGACACACAGTCACACAAATGCGTTAGGGTACGTTTTATTTCCTTACTAAGAGTGTCACTTTTTCATCCTCCTTGTAGCATGATTACTTTCTTGCAAGCGTCTTAAGCGACGATATGACGGGCCATCTGACTTCCTTCATGCTAGTTTTGATTTCCTTCACGTGGGTCTCGCACACAGTGCTCAGCATTAGGGCATTAATCAGATTACATCATTTTGAATTGTATTGTATGTATATGAGGATGGAGCACTATATGAAGGCAACATAAATCTGTCAGATACATCAGAAACGTTGACCAAAGCGATTCCAAATGGGTAGAACTATTAAACCATTCAGCCCGTAAATTACTGGAATTTTTTTTAAAGATTTCTTGCAAGAATACAAGAAGACCAGTTTCTAACCAGTCACTGAGCAAGAATAGCCAGTGCGAACTTCACCCACCAGTCGTTAGCAAGCATCAACTTTTATAAATGGGGGGTGGGGGGATGGACTGGACAAGATGTGATGTGCAGTGGGTTGTACATTAGCATAAAACAGCATTAGTGAAATGTGCTGAATAAATGTACTGTATGTTAAATTAGAAATCTGGCACTACACTCTGGGGGCGTGAACATGGGTGCTCTCAAACATGCTCCCAGAGCTTCAGCAACTAAATTTTAGTAGAACTGAGTGTTTTCTGTTTTTTTTTTTGTGCCGACAGTAGTCAGTGTGTTCGAAAAATGTAGATCTATGTGGAAAAATAGCCGGATTTCTCCTTTAAAGGCAGGCTCACACCTGTGGTATTTTGTTTATGTTTTAGCTTTGTGCTGCAGAAAGGAGTACACAGGAATTTTGGTTTCCTCGTTGGCCCTTGTTTGTTGCCTGCATCTTTGTGCCCATTGCCTTTCCGGGGAAATCAAACCTCACCCGCTTTGGCTCTTATCCCAGATTACTGTTGTCATGCCACCTTTGATTTATTTTTGACATCATTTTTTTCCCTTTGAAGATCATGTTACTGTATAGGGTTTAACCTTTTTTGGCAATGTGATAATCTGCACTAAAGTTACTTGTCTTGATTTCTTTCAGTGCACAGACACGGCTCAGTGCCAGGAAGTGAGGTGTGTGGAGTTGCAAAGAAAAACATCAGTGATTCATGACGATTGGTGGGTAAACAACAACCCTTATGCTCAAACACACACACATGCACCTTTTTCCATGTGATGCACAGGGCTTAAAGTGTTCAGGCACTGTACAGTACCTGAATTCAGGCATGAATTTGGGCAATATGCCCACAGGCCTGTACGACATCAAACTTCAAGTACAGACGTTTTCTATGCTTTAAGCCCTATATGCACTTTTTTGGGATGCACACACCCTTTAATGTCCAGATTTGCGTCTGCATGCTGCTTCACAGACTGTAACAGGTACTAAGGTTGGGTACTTTCCACATTTGAATCAGTATCAATACCAATATCGGTACTCTGCGTTTGGTTACATTAGTGAACAGCTGGTCACTAAAGAAATTAGCGGAGCTAACAAGCTTAGTCTAATTGAGTTGTAATATTTTGTAATCATATAACCTTGTTAAAACCAGCCTACTTGGTCAAAAATGATGGATTGTGGTGAAAATACATTTAAGCAAGGGATGATGGATGACATGGCATTCGGGTATCATAAGTTAATGCTCATGCGAGTTCATGCACAGTTACACCTCAAAGTGCATTAACAGTTCATTGCACTAAAAGTTCATTTTAACTTCACCACGAGTTTGGCGAATTGAACCACATTCTCTCTGTCTTTCTCTGTCTGTCAGTTTTTCCCCTTGTTGTATCTTGCCCCTCTCTCATTCTCTTGTTTCCGTTTGCCGTTACCAAAACTAGTAACACAGCGTCGCGCTGTCTCTAAAGCCACAGACTAGCGCTGGCCTTCGCCTTTCACACACTTCCTCTTATACGGGATGCGCGCCCCGGCCACTGAAGTCTCAGACTCAGTCTCAGTGTCTGCGCTCCGTAAGCCTGTTTGAAATAGTCTGAGATGTACTACAGATACACCCACCCCCCTGCCCCAGTGTTTCTCTCAGTTTGTGAGTAGAAGACCAGAAAACACATTCTAATTATGACGGAAGAAAAGAGAATAACAACAAACTCACAGAAGCACATATGCAAGCCCTTTTACTGTAACTGCTTTCTAACTCGTGCAAACAGAAACCTAGAGCTGGTGGCATCTCTTTCTAACAAGCTCTGCCTGAGACCACAGCCTCATTGGAAATGTAAGAGTACTTCTCTGTTTTGGATTTTTTTGTGGGCGGAAATATATTTTGCAGTGTGCAGTGTAAGTACATTCTGAAGAAAGCAAACAAAATCAAATGTGAGGGAAATTTTGCAAAACAATAGCAGTGTGCACTGAAAAGATATTAATCACGTATAATTGTATTTTAACTGAATTTGATTTGATTAAAACACAAGGGGCCCTCAGAAGAAAGATTCTTGGGTTTACAGTGCCAGCAAAACCTGCCTTGGATATCTCCCCTTGTATTGCTTTAATAAATGGAATCTTTCACCCTCAGGCAATCTCCATTTCACTAATTGACTATTAGCACCAATTGGCTGGACCACTATATATCAGTTACTTTAAGGCGGATTAATATTTATGCAATCACTCGTTTTACATTATATATTTTTAATTAGTTTGTAGAAATCTGCTTTCACTTTGACATTAATGAGGGTTTTTTTGTAAATTATTTTAAAAAGGCCAAATTGAATTGATCAAGATTCATAAAAGCAGTACAAGTGGATGTATTCAAGGGTGTGAATAGTTTTTATAGGCATTGTAATTGTTCATTTGAATAATTTACGTTAAATAGGCCTATATTAGCATTGGACAGTGTTAAGCTGGACTGGACAACAGTAGTTTTAATTATTTTTTTAAAATGAGACAAGGTACCAGGTACGCAACTGAACCCTTAGGTTCTTGGAGTGTAAAAGTAGTTTCAGAAGACTGGTCTAATTTTTGTTTAATGTACACTGCTATCACTTCTAGTGTTGTCAGTTACATTTATTATAGTGGAAGCCTTTTTTTTTTTTTTTTTGATAATGGACATTTACCTATTTCTATTTCAAGCCTCTGAACCTCCCTCTCTCTCACACACACAAATACACACACACACAACTAATAGTATATCCTTCTTTAAAACACTGCTGAATTCCCCATTACCTAACTGACATTAAGTAAATTCATGATTTTTCCTTTTCTTTTCATGCGTGATTTGAAAAGAAGAAGCGTTGGCTTGGTGTGAATTCCACCCCGCAATAGCCCTCTGGTCTCAGTTCCCCTGCTTTTATTTCTAGGAATTATGAGAGGAACAGTCAGTTACGGGAGTCAGGGGGAATGAAATGCTTTAACAGTTACAAGCTATGTCTGACAAGACAATGAATCAGTCTTCGGTTGATGTTGTGTTTGAGGATACGTTACTTAGCACAAAGACAAAAAACACCTTCAGTATTACTTTACTTACAAAAGTTTAATGAAAATAGTTTCTCACATATAAAGTATCAACATATTACAAACTGAGACAAAAATAGGCTACATTTACATGGATGTACAAAAATGCCCTACAAAAAAATGACAACACATTCGTAATTATTTAAGTTCAGTTTTGGAACCATGGTGCCATCAAGACCGTAACAGTAGATAGTTTTTTCCAGCACTAATTATAGCACATCAAGAACATATTGGTTCATTCTCACAGTTGAGATTCTGAATCTCTTATATGAGGATACTGTTTTGTCTATCATCATTTTTATTTTTCTGTCTTTTCAACTTTTGGTCTATATAATTCCTGAGATTCCTAAAAGTAACAAAATGGGGCGATGTACCCAACATTTGGAAGCCCCTTGTCCTTGTGGTTACATCATATATGAACAGAAATAAAAAATATGTAAAGCTCTCAAACAGTCATAAATAAAGAAAATAAACAACAAACTGAAAAATAGTCTCTTGGAGAGTGCAGTATCACAAGCTGCTGCTACTATTTAGGATCAATTGCAATACAAACTTGTAATAAGTTAAATATTGTTCCTGTAAATTGTTCATCCAGTGATTATCATTCAACACAGGGACATTGCCCTGAGCAAACAGGCTGCTGTCTGTTCTCATGCGAATGAACAGAAGGCTAACACAAGTACGCATTATCTGCAGTGCTAAAAAGGACTGGTGTCAGAGTGCAACGGATGCAATCTTCATGCTATATATTGTCACCATTTCCTATTGAGAAACTATGATCTTAATGTGATAAAGTCGGTGGCTGAACTTAAGCAAAGCCTTTGGTCAACACAGAGGATTAAAGCTTACCCTCTATCTTTCACACACATGTACACACCTGCACAGACGAGTGAAAGTGAATGTGAAAATGCACACGCAAGTCAAAGAATTGCCCCTATTCCTCAGAAATACCAGTGCCTTTGATTATTTATCAATCAAATCAAGCGCAAAAAAACAACAGCTAAAGAACTAAAAACTGCTTGCCAGCAGCAACAAAAGAAAAGTCCTCGTATCAATAAGTTAAAACATTAATTATATTAATTTACACCTCAAAGACCGTTTAACATGGCCACAACAAACAGGAGGGTGGAAAGCCCTCTCTTTCACATATACAGTATAAAGTGCCAGAGTCAGGGTGGAAATCCCGCCTCTGCCATCTTTGGAATTCTCACATTGTTTGGTGCCGCTCTCAATTTGGTTTGTCCTTCGCTACCTCTCTCTTTTTGTTCTTTAAAAATAACTCTCAACAACAACATCATTAACAAAAAAATATATTTCGTTTGCTTTTTATATTTGGCATGGCTCTTGTTGTGAGAAGGACGTCACTCTAAGAACCCTCTAACTCTCATTTCAGTCAGTCAAGTTGTCCTTTGATCAGTCCCATCATGTTTACACCTCTGTCTTCATCCCAGGAGGTCTGGGGTGAAAGTGCACCACGCTTGCCCGTTCCTGATGGGCAGCAGCAGTAGGGCTGTGTTTGGCGGCCAGCGCCTGAAGAAGTCGCCTCTCCGTGCCATGATCCTCCTTCCCCTCTCTGCCCTCCATGCTGGCGGCAAGCCAGCGCTCCAAAGCCTCCTCGCCGTCCCCGTGGCTGAACACGGAGCTCCGGACCAGGGCCTCTGCCTCGGGGCTGGTGTCGAACCTTTCCAGGAGCTGGCCCACCGTCTGCAGGTCGACCAAAGAGGGGTGATGAGCGTTTGGGGACAGGGCGGGGGAGGACGCCAGGCAGCAGAGGCGCTGGTGGAGGTGGAGGCTGGGCAGGTGGAGGAAGGCTGTCGTGCAGTGGGCGCAGCGATGTGGGTGCTCGCGGGAGCTGTGCAACCGGCGGTGCAGCTTCAGGTGGATGTACTGGGTGAACTTGGTGCCGCACAGCTTGCACTGATAGGGCTTCTCGCCGGAGTGGAGCCGCAAGTGTGTCTTCAGGTTGCTGGTGCTGCTGAACCGCTTATGACACACCTGCACAAAAGAACAAGAGAAAGGAGGAGAGACAAAAAAGAGGGAGAGAGTAAGAAACAGGGAACAAAAGACACTGCCAAACAGGTTATTCCCTATCTTTAAACGGATTGAAAAACAACACCCAAAAGATAAAAAGAAGGTTATAAGTGCATTCACATTGTTCCCAGGGAGTCTCTATTGACACACACTCGCCCTCCCTGGTGCCAGACATTCAGTCCTGGCCTGCTCCTCTTTGTTGTTCTCTTTTCACGACTTGCTCAGCTTGACGTCATGGAGAGCCCCACAAGAATAAATACCTCCAGTACGCCCTGTGTGCCAATAGTGGCTGACAAAAGGCCAAGGATTCCTACACTCGACACCGCGCCAAAGGTGAGGTGAAAGTACCTTAGCTGACAAGTGCTGAATCATGTGGCACCACAGCGTGTCACGGTGTGGGTGACAGACCAAAACAAAAACCGATACATGGCGGCGCCCAGTCAGACTGGAATTAACTGATGGACTGACTCACCTGGCACTCGTGAGGTTTCTCTCCTGTGTGGACGAGGTGATGCTTCTGAAGATGGGCGAGTTGGGTGAAGCTCTTCTTGCAGAGGTGGCACTGGAATGGCCTCTCCCCACTGTGGACACGCAGATGCACCTGTAATATGGACACAGAGGTCAGACATGTAACACACCTGACTGAAAGCTTTGACCACATATAAACCCTTTCAACAAGTAAAACAAAAACAATGCTTGAACATTTTATTTTCTTCCTAAACTACTTCCATTGCATTAAGATAACTGACGGAAAGTTAAAACGGAAACCTTGTGGGTACAACTATGCCACTGATAATGCAACTCTCTTCAAACAGTCTATACAGCAGAAGGCAGGAGCAGGATAGTGTGATTTAAATTTACCTTAAGGTTAGAGAGCTGTCCGAATGTCTTGAGGCAGATGTTGCACTCGTACTTGATCTTGCCATTTTGTTTCTTCAGGGGATAGGGCAGGGACTTGTAGCCAGGTGTCTCTCGGCGGGCTGAAGGGCTGATTTTTCCGCTGGCCAGACTGAGATTGATGGCCTCGTCGCATCCCGATGAGAAGTGGAACTGCTGGGACTCTGGGGAGTGTTTTGGAATTGGGGAGAGCTCTGGCGTAGCAGGGGCCCCACTTGGAGGAGAGGTGTTTGGGGGACGCTCCTTCAGGCCCCCGTGTGGTGGATGTGGGTAAGGCAAGCCAGGCTGAGCCACAGAGGGGAAAGGCAGGCCCTCGCTTCCCAGGAAGGATTGGAACCGCAGGGGACCTCTGGAAGGGATCACCCCAGAGAAAGGAGAGGAATACTGGGGCAAGAGTAGAGGATGGTAGTGGGGATGGTATGGAGGAAGGAGCTGGTACGGAGGTGGATGGAGGGGTCTTGAGGGAGGGTATAGAGGGTAGGAGGACACCAAGCCCTCGCGATGGTTGTACAGGCCGTGCAAGTGTAGGGGGAGCTCTGGGACTGGAGATGGGGAGTTACGGAAGACCTGATTGCCCAGGCTGTTCTCCCTGATGTCAGACTGAGGGGAGGGCACTGAGTTGGGTTCTGGAATGTCACTGATGGGGTCATCTCCCTCTTTCTCAATTCTTTTACTGAAGTCCATGACCTGTTGTTCTTCAGGTGTGTCAGGTGGAGTGTCCCTTTCTAAGATTCCAACCACATCGATCTTCTCATCAGAGGACTCATCACTCATCTCGTTCCTTTCTTCCTTCTTCTTTTCCTCCTCATCCTCGTCACTCTTCGACCATGCCGGGCTCAGTGGTGGCTTTACACTGAAGGCCCAGTGAGGTAGATGCTTTGGGGGCTCAGTGAAGTGCTCTATAGAGAGGGTAGAGAAAAGCAAGAAAGAGTTGTAATTCACATTTTAATTCAGGTGTGAGAGACTTTTGTGAGCTTCGAAATTCTGAAATTCCAGACATTGTTTTCAATTTCACATGCCAAAGGAAAGGCCATCATAAAAGGCCATTAGAGAACTTAAAGTCCAAAGTCATGGTGAGCTTGTGGTGACATAACTCTCAGGGGATGACTAGTGTAGCAAGTTCACTCCTTCAGTAAACACGCTCGCCCTCACTCCCTCTCACATCCTCCCTTCCTGCCCACTTATGGTAAATGGTGACGCTTTCAGTTTGTGGATGACAGTAATGAGATATTTTGCTGAGTTTCTGTATGACGTTGTGGTAGTACTGCTATCACTGATTAGCCAATGTAATTACTGTGTGGGAGTCCACGCTGTCTGAATTGGGGCTGTGTGTGGGTGGCCTAGTATGCTTCTGAAAATAATGGAGAGAGTGTGTGAGTGTGTGTGTGTGTGTCTGTCTGTGTGTGTGTCCTTTCTCTTCTCTCTCCTTACCGGTTTTGTGACCAATAGTGATAGCCACAGCCAAACGTTCTGCATTCGTAAATGGGATAAAACACACGCCGAAAGGAACATATTTTTTTAATATCCAGTAAATGATATTAGTTGTAGCCGAGAACTCGCTGTCAGGCTTAATTTAGATAGGCAGAAAAAAAAACAATATTGTAGTGAGGGACAGATTTCGTAGAAGTCAGTTTGTAGCGTTTGCTTAGATAATTTACAGGCAGTCACTCTAACCACCTGTCATAACTAAGGAAAGGAAAATGAAAACAGTAACCCCTTTCAAAACCATATTAAGTTACGGTTACAGTAAACTTTGTTGTTGAAATGTCAAGCAAAACTGGCATTTGAGATCTTTACTACAGTTGACGCATAACTATACTATCAGCTCTCAGCACAATATTTTGACATTTTCTCCATGAGGCTTAGCAGTCATACAGAGCCCTGGCATGATATCTAAAGGGTTTAGTTATGGACAATTTACTAGCAAAGGATTTAGGATAAAGGATTTTTTTTCACGCACACAATATACTGTCGCCTGTCCATTTCTTTAAGTGTCTGCAACTCAACCTGTTATAAATCTATCAGCATTTCTTGATATTTAGAAAGAGAGAGTAAAGATGGAATTACATATTTTCATATCTCTGGGTGACCTTGCTGGCGTGAGTCAGAGGAGCATAAAAACTATGCCGTGTGACACTATTGATTAGAGCTCAGGGGCCTTATCGGGACTTTACGAGCAGTTGAATTTTATGAATTTCCTGGTTCCATACTTTCAAAAGCAAGAGGGATTCCTACTTGGGATAATTAGTGGCGGTAGGAGTCACCACAAAATCCTTCAGTAGACCTGAGGTGCCTCTCATTTGGGCTTTTATATGTCCTCCCTTGCTCTTCGGGCCTCGATCCTCACTGATCTACATAAAGAATGATGGGGGGGAAACAATGGGATAGTCTATCCAGTGTTAGTTATAGATCAGTGGGAACGCCCCTCGAGGATCGAGGATCGAGGAGGCATGTTGAGAGGCACCCCTGGACAGAGTATTGTGACTCAGGTGATGTCAGTGAGTAAGGTAGGATCTGGGCCACAGTCCATAGTCCTTATCTTATCCATAATACTTTCCATTCCTTAGTCTCGTTCTAAAATAGAACCTGAGGACGTGACACGCCTTCTGTTTAGTTCCGTCTGATAAATCAAAGCATTGAATGTTGGAACTAACACCCCCCACATAATTACCACACACATACTTTCTAGCTCTGTCACATACACACAGACACGTGCTACCAGATGAGAATCTCTTTGATGTTGTACAGTTTTGTTTTGGCATGGCTGATTTAGACGATTACGGATGACACAGACAGCTGACAGCCCTTATCTAAACCCTGTAATCTTCCTTATAAGAACAAGAAGTAATTGTTTCTAGTCAGTGACACTACAGTATATCAAAGTTTTATTGAGATCTTGTTAGCTGGACACTACCGTATCTTTTACATCTTGTGAGTAACTCACAGGGCGTAAGAAACTTTGTTCTGAATCATCCTTGAAATGTGTATTAATATGTAAATCCTCAGAATACATCTAAACTTAATCAGAGGTGTAGAAGTCTGAATTCAAGAAGTAAAAGTCGCATACAGTATTTGCGCCAACTAAACTACAGTAGCTGATTATAATTGGCACAACTCCTCAACCAGGTAGATGTGCTAATTAATGAAATCACCTATGTGAGGACTTTTTTATCATCTGAAGCCAGACATTTACACCTCTGGTCATAATCAGCGGACTGAGGTGACATACACATTGGACTTACTGTGCTTGAGTTGCTGCTTCTCGTCCTCTGCCTGGCTGCACAGCCTCTGGGAGAACTCCTGGCTGTACCAGACCAGCAGCTCCTGCTGCGGCTCCACGGGTTTCATGGTGTAGAAGAAGACGTCGCGGCCGTCCTGGCAGGCCACCAGGTTCTGCTCGGCCAGCGAGCGCGCAGGGTTGACAAAGCGCATCCAGTTGCTCCGGCGCACGTCATAGCCGTCGATAAAGTGAAGAAGCTGTCCTCCTGAGTAAATCTGCTCAGATGGAAATAGAGGAGAGGATGGGAGAAGAGAAGAGAAGAGAAGACGAGAGGAAAATCTCATGAGCAAAACTGACCAGGCAAACTGTATGCATGTATTCGCTCCTTTACATCGTATTTGGTCCTTGTCTATAGCCGCCTTCTACCCATGAGCTACTCTTCAGATGCTGATAGATGTTCAAACAAACAGCAGACATTCAAACTATTTCAGACAAACACAGTCAAATTCTAGCCATAACATTTCCTCAGTTCCAAAATACATTCAATAGTTATAATTCCTTTATATCACTTCTCTAAAAATAAACATTAAAAAATATATAAGCCCATTACACTATAAGTTCCTTGCTATCAAATATATCTTCTGCAGCTATCAAAAGTCAATAGTCATCTTCCTCAATAGGAACAGTTTAATTTGTGAACACTGAGTAAATTAAAACAAATAAAAATAACTATCTCTCCCAACTGCTGAAACACCAGTGGACCACTAGTGGACCTGACTGACCAAAGGAGTATTCCAGTGGACAACCAAGCCTGCCAAAAAAAGATGAAAAGCCAGTCACCTCTGCCATGTACAGAATGCTGTTCACTAATCCCTTCTGTATTTGTCTTCTGTTCTTTCCTCTCTCACACACTTTCTTTTTTCCCTCAACAGTGCTTCTGTCTGTACCACACCAGGACTTAGTCTGTCTGAGGCTGTGCGCAGGTATGTGTGTGTGTGTGAGTGTGAGTGTGTTGGTTTGTTTCTGTTATTGGTGTCACATCAGTGGCTACAGTCTTATAAAAAAGACACGCTAAGGGGGCGTGACAGTGGGGAGGGGATACGATGTCAAAACACACACCCATAAACTTGCTCACAAGGAGGGGATTTTTCAGTGCCGTAAGACTCCCGTAAGACTCCACCCCCTCACTCGTAGAGAGAGGGAGTGTTCTATGTGAGAGTGTGACGCAATGCCAGAAACACACAAGCACACACCTGTCATAGTCACGTGAACGTGTTTTGGCATTCTCCCAGAGCACTCTCACTGAAGACAGAAACTCGGTGTGTGTGTGTGTTTTTTTTTTTTTTTTTGTCAAACGGAAACGTCGAGGAAAGCACAAGGGCGGTAAAAAAGAAACGAACAAAGGATGACTAAGGAAATGTATGGTAAGGGAAGGGGGGAAAAACTCCAGTGTGACACAAAGGGGCGAAACAGTTCTTGAAGAAGGTGACAAAACAAACTTGTGGGAGAAGGGGAAAGAAAACTAGTGATCGCGATAGCTGTCCTTACGGAGATAGGGAGAAACACACTACCCTTTTAGAAAAGCCCTCTACAAAGAAAGTTATTCAGAGGAAGTCACGTAGATAGATGGTTACGAAAAACCTGGTCAGTGTGTGTGTGTGTATGTATGTGTGTTTGCATGTGAATGAGGTGGCAGACAAACCCACATGTGTTACATGTGAGAATGAAAGCGGCACTATCACAGAAGTGAAGAAATACCGTTTGTGCATGAGTGTGTGTGTGTTTATGTGGTGGGGGTGTGAGAGGTGGTTGTGTGGTTGTGTCTGCATGTGTAGCAATTCTAACCTTTCCCTTCACTGACAAGCCAGATTTGGCCTGATGTCTGACTCTGACACAAAGAGCCCCCGGACCTCATTGACGGTAAGTATTATGCTGCTAACACATGCATGGAGACTTCCCTGCATAGCCAAAGGCAAAAGAGATTATCTCTCTCCCTCTTTCTCTTTCTCTCTCTCTCTCTCTCTCTCTCTCTCTGTGTGTATTGGTGTGTTGTGTGTGTGTGTGTGTGTGTGTCTCTCTCTCTCTCTCTCTCATGTGCATTGTTATGGTAAGGTGCTGTCATAGCTGGGCTGCCGTGGTGTGAGTGGGTGTTTGGATTTGGCATCCAGAGCCCTTTCCACCAAAATTCTGTGGAAGAGCTCATTACGAGACAGGCCATTGTGTGTGTGTGGCAGATGATTCCAATTACTCTTGTGACTTACCCGCCAGAAGTATTTGCGATTGGCCTGAGGCGGGACGTTGTCTTTGGTGTAAATGTCTCCCTGGAGTGGTCCAAAACGAGTCCCTTGAGGAATGTACTCCTTACTAAACACTCCTGTGACCTGTAGAGGGAAAGAAATATTTTAATTCAGCAAGTTTGAAACAATTTGCTCAGTGAATATATATATATATATATATATATATATATATATATATATATATATATATTTAATTCCTTGCGTTCAAATGGACATCCGGCAGCCTTTGTCCTAAAGTGACACACTTTCGTCGTTAATGAGTTAAACGACTCAGGAGGAATTACACTTTCCCTCCTCGGCTTACTCCACTGACCTGGTGACCCAGTGACATTCTATTCTGGCCTCACCTGAGCAACCCTGCAATGCCTCTACAGGAAGCCCAGGCCAACAACACAACAAAGAAATTCCGAGCCCCCGTCTCCCTTTCAAAAGAGGCCCTTTTGTTAACTGTTAACTGAGACAGCCAAACTATGAGTGATGATGTAAAACCCAAAGGAGCTCCACGTGTGTGTGTGTGTGTGTGTGTGTGTGTGTGCGTGCGTGCAGCAAAAGTAAATCTGTGGTTTTCTTTAACAGGAAGCCCCTGGCTTTCTGTCCCTGTGTCCTTATCTAGAGATCGAAATGTGGCCACAGAGAACATATAGACACATTGAGTGTTTCAGTTTGAGTGTGATCTTCAAAAACGCAATTCGGTCTAGAGTGATTTGGGCCTCCCCTAGTTTTTACGTGACTAATGTTGTGCTTTTTGATTAAATAAAATCAATGTGGGGAGAGAAAGGAAGATGAAAATGAAATGTCGTTTTGAATTAAGGATGGGGAGGGGCGATGGGGGGCGGTGTGGAGAGGAAAGCGAGGGAAACACAAGGAGCTCCGAAGGTCGGCCCCCGCTGGCATCACATCGCACGTCGCGAGACGAGAGCCAGTGTGACAGTGGGATTGTGTCCATCAAGCGTTGCGTGTCTAATGAGTGATTAACTGCTCACTGCTGGGGGTTTAGGTAACGGGGTGTGTGTGTGTGTGTGTTGAGTGAATGAGGTTGACCATTGGATAGGAGCCACGCAACAGTGCCACCCCCCCACTCCCCCACCCCAAACCCCCCCCGCCCTGCGACAACCTGTCTGAGCAGGACAGTGGCGTGAGCTGGCAGGAGTCTTCGGCAGCCTCCAAACGAAAGTAATCGTTAGAGGCTTAACCTACTTCTCCTCCTAGCCTAGCGCTCCTCTGGTGTTGGCCCGGTGCGGTGCGGAGCGGAGCGGCCCCATCTGCCACGTGTCCCCCCTCCCAGCTGGCACACTCCAAGGGCTGGGGTGCAGTGTGTGTGTGTGTGGGGGGGGGTGTATGTAGTTGGGTGTAGGGAGTGGTGGGGGTCTATCATTTAGCCCGCCTGGCCTGCCCTTCTTCCTTAGACCTTGGTTGCTCATTCAAGATGTTGAGGTTATCCCAAGACTGTTGAGACTGTTGTCTGTTGCAGTGCATGTAAATGTGAACTTGGGTGTTTCTCACCAAGTGGATCTGTATTTGTAGATATACATTTATTTTCTTATTTTCAATTGTTTGACATCAACAGAACCAAACTGAGATAGATAGAGCCAACTAGACCCGTTTTTGAGATTGTGGTATAAAAAGCGTGAGAATCTGGTCTAGCAACGAGTGGAAACTGTGAACTCCAGACTCTCTGTGACTTTATGAATCTGCTTGGTTTCTACTGCTTTTCCTCAGTTTCCTGCTATCTAAGCCAACCTCTGCCGGTAGGGCTGCCGTACTCCTGGAAACTGACGGTCCAGTGGGATGTGGACTTTCCCAGATCACTAGAACCAACATTCTCTTTGTTTAATTGCCAAGAAGGGAAACCGGAGGTGAGCGTTCAGGGAAGAACGTTCAGGGAAAAAATGAGGAAGTGAGTCTGCACACATCCATCTCACACACACACACACACACACACACACACACACACACACACACACACACAGAGCTGTGCGTGTATAAAGGAAAGTGAATGTGTGCTGCTCATATTTGTCTCCTGATTGCAAATTGTTGACAGCTCGAGGCAGACCCGAAGAAAGTAACGGAAGTGCGTCTGGGCATTCTGGTATGCGAAAAGACCTTCGCAGACAAACACTCACGAGTGCCAATATTCTGAGTTTTTTCTCACATCTGAGTGTAGATTGAGCTCTGTGCGTGAGAAAGAGTGGAGAGTGTGAGATGCAAAGAGTATTTTTATCAGGAAAGAAAAGCAGAAGCTGAGGGTGACCTGTGAAATGGGTCAGCCAAGAGTCACCTCTCAAAAGCAGAAGTGAGAGTGGACTGTTTCTTATTGATCGCAAGAATCACAATTTGTTTTGGTTTTCAATCAGCGAATGTGTCTCTCTGTGTATGTGTGTGTATGTACGCATGTGTGTGTGTGTATGTGTGTGGTGTGTGTGCATGCATGCATGCATGAGTGTGTGTATGTTTTTCTCGTACTTTGAACTGACAGTAGCTGCCAATCAGTTCACCTAAGGGCCAAAAGAGTGACTTTTGCTGCTTGTCATCTCTCGTGTCTAAAGGATGTGGACAGGAGTAACTTGCTAACCCACCTCACGGTGACCTCATACACTCATTTCACACCTCTCGCCCCAAGAGCAGAATGAAAAGGACGCCATGTGAGAGCGGAAGTTGAAAAGAAAATCGCACCTAATGAGGAATATGCAAAAGTATGTTTGTGTAAAGTATTTGTGCGTATGTGTGCATGCATGTGTGTGTGTTTGTGTGTTTGTGCGTATGTGTCTGTGTGTATATGTGTTGGAGGGAGAGGAAGGAAGACAGATAAAAGCTAGACCACAAATAGACTTAGAAGTGCTAGAGAGATTCATGAGCTAAGGACATATCTAATTCTTAAAAGACCGAAAGTAAAAAAGCTCAAGTGATGTACTCAGACGTCTATTCGTCCCTTGTTGATTCTTAGCCTCTTTTCTCTAAATTCTAAAAAGCAAACTCGTTTGGTGCTCTACTTAGAACAAGCTGTTGCTTTAACATTTGTGTGGAAGAAATCTTAGAAAGGACCTTGTAGAGGGCAACTTTCAGTGCTGAGTAACCATTTCTAGATAGTTTGAAGGCTCTTCTGCTTTCTTTGTGGAGGACCTCAGGAGTTTGTATTAAGCCTTGTGAGGAAAGCTTTTACTTTTACAAGTAAACAGGGACAGCCTTAGGGGTTGTGTAAGCCCTCGCTCACCTACCGAGAGGATGCGTTGACACGATTAGCTGGATTCAAGGCCTGATCACCTGATGGCTAGCACGGCTCATCCCTGAACTTTGAGTGGCTGACTGACTGAAAGCGAACAACACTGACCTAGAGAGCTGCAGTAAAGAGGCTTAGACATTAACGGCCTCTGGCCTCTTGCAAGCCACAGGGGAGGGTGTGTGTGTGTGTACAGTATGTGTGTGTGTGTGTGTGTGTGTGTGTAGAACACAAAAAACGAACAGAGACCCAGTTGATCTTGGCAGCACACACACACACCGTACAAAACAACTGTTGCTGAAGGAACAAGGCTTTATCTAGCAGGGTGCTTCACTGCCAGTGTGCACGCAGGAAGGTGTCTCAGAAAGTTTGTATCCTACTGAAATTCCACATCACTCCTGACTGTTTCCCTACAGTAGTCAGCGATTCTCATGATTTAACCACAGACACATAAATGTTTCCAGCCATATAATCACACAATATGATCAAGCCCATTAAGCTAGTGTAAACAAATTGCTCAACTCCCACTAAACTGGATTTTGTATGTCTACTGAGCTTACTTGAAAGCAGCTGGAAGTGTGTGTGTGTGAGTTGTGTGTGTGTCCATTTTCCATGGTACTCACCTCATTCTCAGGGCCGTACTCAAAGGTGAGGTTGCGTGGAATGGAGGTCATGGCTCGTGGCACGCCAAAGGCCGGATCAGACGGCTGGTCCTGGACGATGTACGTGCAGTGATCGGCAAAGTCGGCCTCTCTCCACTCAGTCATGTTCCCCATTTCTGGTTCCAGCTTCATCCTTAGTGTCTTCTTGTGCTTCTGCAGTCTGGCTAGCTTTGACTTTCACTGATCAGACTTGTTCTCTTCTCGAGTGGGTTTGGTTTAGTGGTGTCTGCTTTGGTATGGGCAGCTTTGGTGTTTGTCTTTAAGCTCTTTGGATAGCCTCTTGGTTTGATCTCTTAAAGTTGATAACCTGAATGAGAGAGAGAGAAAGAGTAAAACATGAGAATCCATTACATACTGGGGGAAAAAACATGCATTACACAATGATGAATTAATGAGAAATTGAAAACCCTCAAAAAGAAACTTCAGGACAAGTTAGACTCTATCTGGGATCAAACAGTAAACAGACCAAAAAAGCAACGTCACCTCCATGTCTGACTAAACACATACACAAAGCATTGCATCAATGTTTCCGATCAGGTGTTTTTATTCAACCCACACACCATATACTGTATGATCTTATCTCTAAGATAACCAAAGGTAGCGGGAGCTGATAGGAAGTTGCTCCAGGTGCAATTAGTGGCCCCAGCCACACCTGGATGACCTCAGTCTTTCCTTCACAACAAACACACTTTTGCAAAAATTTTCCAATGCCCACAAAATTCAGCTGAGACACAAAATGATCTGAGTGCTGATCCATTAGATATGCCCTAATATCCCATGATGTAATCTTATGACTTCATCAGGTAGGCTTTGGAAATGTTTGTTAGCCCTATGCCTAACCCTGTCAATGACTTTCCAGAAAGGGGGAAAAAAAAAAGGTTATCTAAAATGTGTTCCATTATTAGAATGCATAGGTGGCCATCATTCACAAAAACAGAGGTCTAATCCAGGTATCAGTGTGACCAAACACTGTAAGACTACCAAACAAATGGAAATGATAAAAAGACAATAACAAACCAAATACCAACACTTCACAAGTCAATTTCAACCATGATCGCCATGATGACTATGAGGAAACCATAAATCCAGGTCAAAAGAATTCAGTTCTGCAGCTGAGACAAAAAAAAGGCAAACCACAAGTCACTCACGTTTACACATTCATTGAGCTGTGCGATGGTCATCTTTTGTGTTCTTTGGTAATGCCATTCCTTCACTCTCCTTTGTCAGTCACCAGAACATTCTGTTGGTGTATCCACAGTCCTCTCTCACACTCTGTATTTGTATCTTTTCCCAGAGAATTCCCTTGAGATGTCTCTGTTATCCTTTCTCTGCCGGGTTGTCCACCTGCGTTGGCCAAAAAACTCCAGAGCTCTCGCTGCGACAGTGCTTTTGAGCAGATCCACTCATCCAATCAGAAGTCACCTCACATGTCACATGACTTGGGGGATTAGTCGGAAGAGATCCAATTGGGGCACAACCAGTATCTTCAGACACCCAGTAAACACCAATATGCCCATAAACATAATACAAGCTACTGTGGACAAAGGAACAATCTAGCGTATGGACACAATATAAAGGATATCCAGATGGCTGGACCTGACCCTTGGTGCAACACTCATCCATCCACACACACACACACACACACACACACACACACACACACACAAATGCATACACACACAAACTCCACTGGACTTTTATTTCATAATGAGCAATCTGGCAACTTGACCCCCCCCCCCCACATACACACACACACACTCTCGCTCAGTCATAGTCCCTGGATTCCTCACACACACACACACACACACACACTTCCCTTGACCTACATCCAGTCCAGCTTGCTGGTGTGGCCTGGCCCTGGATATAGATCAGGCCAGTGCACTGGTCTTTGCTGCGGCTCAGACACACCTGTCTGGGTAGCTTCCTCGTGTACGGGGCCAGACTTACTTTCAGTTCTGGCACGCACCTTCCTGCTGTGCCCTCCTTAGGTCCTGTGTTAGCTCACAGTGGCGACAGCTCACGGCAACAGGATGTCTGACAGGAAAAGCGCTCAACATGAAACTGAAAAGACACCATATGGATGTGTCACCCATGAAAGTAACCTGCATTTCACAAGATGTGACTTTCTCGTCAGCACAGGTGGAGGGACACATATTGAGTGATTGGTAGTGATTGATAGCAACAGTTTTAGTCACATTATCCTCTGTGGCCAAGAGTCACTAAAGAGGAACGGAAATTAGTTTGTTAACTCTTAACTAATTTTCTGTGTGTCCCATTCATCTCGATTTTGGTGGGAGACATTCTTGATTTATGATGTAGCTAGCAAATGCATTTTCTGAAACAATTTTTTTTTTATCTGAAACACAAATGCTGGCAAACAAAAACAAAACGTCATTAACCTTTGTTATTACTGTTATTATTATTTATATATATTTATTATAAAAAAATATTATTTATGTCATGAAATCAAACTTCCACAAATTAAGGTTCAATTAAGTGATCATAATATTTTTTTGGAATGTTTAGATATATTATGTGTATGTATGTACGTGTGCGTGTGTGTGTGTGTGTGTGTGTGTGTGTGTGCCATTTTAAGACTTCCTCCCTCCCTCCCCCGGCTGTAATCTTGGCCCAGTGAAACAGTAAATTGGCTGACATATGGCCTGCCTGCTATTTTGAGAGGTGGCAGTGGGATGCAGTGAGGCAGAGTGGCGTTTGGCTGTCGCGTGTGAGGCACGCTATGAGGAGGAGGAGGGTGGATAGGGGAGGGGGGGGGGGGGGTGGAGTGGGAAGAGCTCCTGAGCTCTCTCCCTGTGCTTGGCTAATTTCTCTAATTTGCAGACAGTCTGGGCCAGGCTCAGTGTCTCGGACTACGGGGCTAATGTCAGCTAAGGGCTGGGACGCCCGTCTGACTCACTCATGCCCCCCCCCCACTCCCCCCCCCAGAGTGGAGAGTGTGTCCGTGCGCGTGGCACGCCGGTTGCACTTTTCCAGCGAGCGCTGACCTGGCCTGGGAGAGGGAGGGAGGGATTCTGTAGGGGCTTCAGACGGTAATAGATTAGCTCCTGGGTCAGTGTTATGTGCGAGGCACCTGCTTATGACTAGCGTGCCAAATTGATGGGTCATGGTGCAAACCCTGAATGCTTTATGTAATGCAACAGCAACAGTGTGAGAGAGAGAGAGACGTGAGCAAAGGCATGCAGTCATGCAGTCAACTTCATTATGTCATGCTGAAACTATACAAGATCAGAAAAGCTCATGATGTTATTGTTGAAATGAAACTGCTTTGCTATGTGGCAATATGGAAAGCACACAGCCTGACACTGATGATAAATATAGCCAGAAATAGAGCTCAACTCCGTAATTAAATGACCTTTCTCTGACACTTGAGGATGTTCTAGTAGCGTCATAGTCCTGAGAGGTGCCTTGGTGGCGTCAGGAAAAGAGAAGGAAAGGGGAACTGTCTTTTCATCCCTGCTTTGAGGCCGTTCCCTTTTTACACACTGTTTCTCCATCTGTTGCCGCAGCGACTGAACATGCCACAGTAGAGCTGCAGCTTTGGCAATTGTTGAAATGTACACAACCCTTACACAATTCTGCTCACAACCCTTAAAAAAATGCAATAGAGTATAATTATTGCAATCCACAAACTACAAGGATTATGTTAATATTGTAGTGAATTGAATTGAATTTCCCCTTTGGGATCAATAAAGTATCTATCTATCTATCTAGTGGAATAAAATACGCCAAACATCTGCCACTTTCTACCTGACTGAGCACTTTGCCTAATGTTATTATTGGGGCCAATTAAGTCTCTATTCTTGGGGAACTCCAGCACTTTTGATTGATCTTTCAATAAGTCACAGACCACTCAAAACTCTGCACCAAATTGTTAGAGGAGCATTGACAGCTGTGGAAAATTCACCTTTGATATAAGGTGATGTGGGCTGTCATTACAGTTCTTAGGATATGTCATCTCATTACATTGTGACCTACAGCCAAGCTATATAGCCGGCTAAAAATGAAAACTTTGTGGACTGAAAGATAAGTTACAACTGACTGACTGACGAGTCTTCAAAACAGGTACATTACTTTGGATAGACAATAGCGACATTTCAGATGATTGATTAACGTTAAAAAATCTAAACGGGAGTAACTCAACATTTGGCACCTCCATTATGTTTAGTATTAAGTGTCTAAGATGTCAAATAGCTTTTTACAGTTACCAAAATCATAGCCAAGATGGATAGCTATAAAAACTGCCCTCTCATTATACAAATAAACATGACGAAATACTTTCACCACCCTTGAGCCCTTTCCTATCTATGTGATTTCAGTGGTTATACTTAGCTTTTGTTTGTATGTACCTCCACCAACATGATGCACCTGCTACCGTCTTAAAGTGCTCAGGCACTGTGCCTGAATTCAGGCATGACTGGTTTGTTTTAGAATTGCAATTGAACAATTATGCCTACAGGCCTATATGACATCTTGTTGCTTTAAGCTCTGCGCATGTTTGTGTCAAAGAATACCACAATATTACCGTAACCCACAATTTGTAGCATCCTCAGTCAAACCTTGCGGTTGAACTTAATTACTCAGTCTACTGATTTTTTATTACTGGGGGTTTCCTTTCATTTTCATCAAACCAGTGTGGGTGAACTCGTTTGAGCACAATCAGGTTGATGAACAGCAGGGCTTTGTCGGTGGTCAGGCTGTGGTCGTGAGGTACAGTGCCAGAGTCCCATGACTGAAAGCCACAAATGTCAAACGGATGACACTGGGATTCCCATGAGGGACTTACAATAAGTAAAAGACATAAACAAAAATACAGAATAAACATTTCCCCTTTAAATCCGTTCTCTCCCTCTCTACAATTTCACTCTGTGGAAGTGTTTTTTTTTTTTTTGCATGCACCCCCTGCTTTCCTGTTATCTTTCCACGGTCTTAGAGGTAAACAACAAACAGTTGATGTCCCTTATGGATTCCTGGATAAAGAGGATTAATGCGTGTTCCCTCATTGTTCATCCTCGGATGCTACAGTGAGGATCTCCCAGTCAGTCAGAATTCCCTAGCAACAGTCCCACTCAAGGGTCATGGGGCTCACCGTTGAAAGGGATTGTAGGAAAACTGATAATGCGTCCGTCCAGGCAGCGCTCAGTCTGATGATTGTGTTTACCGTAACAAGGCAGGCTTATGGAGCCGGCAGATCCCTATAAACTCTGATCATCCTCTAAAGGAAACCCTTAAATATGCTGGATTGCATTATTATTCCTGCTCATTACTTAAGTGCCGTAGGAATGTTTTGTTTTGCATTTGATCTGATTGTTCTGTAAGCCCTGTTGTGTTTTTCCGCACAATTTGCCTTGTTGTCGCCCTACTACAGTAGTATGACCTCTGAATCAATTTGATTTATGTTGCAACATGAATTGTTGTTGTCATTTTACTGTTGCCAAGGCTAAAAGACGGTCCACCCTCCATTGTTTTGTACACCTTTCATCATTTTGACTGATAAAATGAACTGTACTGACACATAATTCCTAGTAAGGATGATGTAATGGACTGGAAACCACAAATTATGACAAATTATCACTTAAAATGAATGCATGGTATGGCAACAGAACAAGAAGATGTTTGAGGGCTTACTCTGGGTGTCTCTAGTTATCAGACCAGCAGAGGCTTTAAAAGAAAGTTTTTGAGAAGTGAAACTGACAAGCTACTAGCGCTATCTGTTGTGCTATCGGAAATAAATAATCTGCAAAAGCTAAGATGATCGCCATGGACAAACAAATTAACACTGTCAGTGATCCCTTGTTAGGGACCATGTCTTCCATCTGTTTGAGGATTGGCATCATGTGTTTGGTGTGGTGGGGGGCGAGAGAGATTGTTTTCTTAGCTGACTCTCTTTCTCTTAGTGGGTTTATATTTTGGACAAATTTCATTTCCTTAGTCCCGGCAACTGTTCTCAAGGATGACAAATTCCCACTGGCCAATGAACGAACCCAAACGTGATCAAAGCCTGCTATGATTGGTGGGTTCGGATGCCACAAGGATTTACAGGAAACATCTGGAAGAGGGGATTGCAAAGGATTTTGAATTGCTTTTCATCTCAATGGTCCCTTGAGAGCCAAACACACCTCGTTCATCAGTTTGGATTAAGCAACCAATTCCCACCACCAAAAATGGCCGTGGGACTCACAACAAGGCTGCATAAACGTCATAGGGTTTGATTGTTTTTTTTTTGTTTTTTTTTCCTTTCTTTCAGGCTTTCTTTTTTGCATCTGGAAGCAGAAGATCAAAGCAAAGTGGCACACTCCCCCCCCCCCCCTCGATGTATCACTCCCTAGGGATGGAAAACACAGGCCTGGCTTTATCCCTAGCTAGCATATGGCCCATGATGAAGAGTGGTTCTGAAAAATGTTCATGAGAAGAACAACAAAAACATCTCTGACTAAATCCTGAACTGCGTTTGTTCCTGGGCTTGTGGCCAAGTCATGCCTGACAAGGGAGACATGTGGTGTTGTTTGCTGCGAGAAAAAAAAGTCCCAAAAGTCCCACATCACATGAGTGCTTACTACACCGTTGTTGACTTGAGGTTTTCGGACATATTGGACCGCTGATGATGGCCATTGTGTTCAGAAATAAAGTTCACTTGATTTCAGTCCTTTGTTCATGGAAGAGCTAACAGAAAGGCACAAAAAAGTGAAATTTCTCATTGGCAAATGTTGCAACACCATGGCGATTAGGTTGGTCAACACTTGTGTACAATGCGGTTGCACATCTCCAGTGAACAAAAATAACAGCCCGAGCGCCTGTGCCTGTTAGGGGAGGGCGTGGGAGTGAGAGCTAACACTTTCCTCACAGACACTCTTGCCTTGCAGTGGCGAGTCCGTCATGTCAACGTGTGAAAAATACACAAAATTCACACCTCTGTCTATTGCGGGGACTCACAGGAAGATGCAGACAGCTCATAACTCAGGCCTTTGATACAATGCAAAGCCATGTCTGCACACTTATGGTTAGAAAGCGTCTAGAAAACAAATGTCGGAACAAATCTGTTTTTATAACAACAAAATATATCAGCAGTGGTGTGCACAGAGAGATGCAAAGAGCTCCAATTTCTCTAACCCAGAAGGGAGAATTGTGCAGACATACTTGGAATGACAAAGCACTAACTCAAAGCACTACGTTGTGATGAAAAGTCCCTTGCTCTTAACATCTGCACAAACCCACACACGTCCAATAACAGCTTTTTGAAACAACAACAAGCAGCAGTCTCTCTGCTAGTCATCAACTGGTTGAAGAGAGATGGGCATTATTCACTTCACTTCTGCCTTCCACAAGGGCAAGGCCATGTGTACACATGCAACAATAACAATCTCTTCGGTATCGAAATTGTGGTTTTCAGTCATGCATCATGTTCTTTGTCATTATCATCATCTTGTTGCTACGGCAGCAGTCTGTGAACACACAAACACACACAAGTCCCTTATCTCGCGCAATAACCAAATTAAGAGTACACCACAAGATCCAGTTACACTTTTTTTTTTCAAGAAAGAGGAACCTTACTCTTGGCCCATGCTATTTCTGAGAAATCTTTTTTTTTTCTTCTGCCCAACAAGGTGAAAGGTGAAAATGAGGTTAAGACTATGCATGGCTACTCGCATTGAGTACAGTGCATGCGTAGTATACACATAGTAGCTGACATACAGTTGCCTTCAAACACAAACATGCCCTTTTAAAAGAATCATATTACATTTAAAGTGATTATTATTGCAGTATTAGTGTCACCTATGTTTATTGAAGTTTAAGTGACTCAGTTCCACCATTGCTTCTCCTGACCCACTATTGCAAGGGTTGAAATCTACCGGTCTTGTCCATTTTGCATGAAAGTGTCTGCAAAACTATTTAATATAACTGTCACCCTGAAACTATAGTGTGTGATTGGCTCATTTCCTTTCACAGTACAGTGGCTAATGAACAGTGACTAATCTGAAGAAAAGTGATAAGTATAGCAAACGCGCTAACCATGCACTGTTCCTGTGACATGCAACAGGATGTTTCCACTAAAGATGTACAATGTAACATAATGTTGCGTCTGTAATTATCACAGGCATGTGTTGTTTGTTTTTAAAGTGTGTGTATGGGGGGGAAGAATTGTGTGTCCATTGGTTGGGTGGGTTGGTTGTGTGTGTTTGTGTGTGTGTGTGGGGCGGGGGGGTCCTCTATGGATGTGAGGGCAGGTGGGCTCAGACAGACAGTTAGCTACAAAACACCCCCCGCCCCCCCACCCCAGACCACCCGCCAAAGATTTGAGGACAGATCCGTCTGTCAGACAAGCAGGATTTCACCCCAAATCCAGCGGATCAATAAACGTGTCTGCTAATTAAGTAAGAAGACGTGGGCGGGGGGGGGGGGGGGGGGTTGTGTGTGTGTGGGGGGGGGGTGTTGCAGAAGTGAACGGGTCAGACGGTGGAGAAGAAGGTGTGTGTGTGTGTAAATAGAATCATGTCCTGTGCTGAATCAGAGATGTCTAGACAGAACAAACCCACACACAGACACGCCCAGAGTGCAAGGCAGGTGAAGTTTACCTGAAGTTTACCTGATCCCCTGCTGTGCTGTGCTGTGCTAGAAAATAATCTTGTCCTGCTCTCTCCGTTTCTGAAATAGACATCTCAGCACATTCGCTCTCTTTTTCTGCATCTGTCTCTCTCACACATGGAAATTCCTCACTAGTATTATAATGCTGGCAGAATATGTTTACAAGATTAAACATACTTACAGTAATATACAAATAAACTTAAAAAAAAAAAAAAAAAAATATATATATATATATATATATATATATACAGTATATATATATATATCGCTTTTATATATACAAGTAAGTGCGTGACATGTTACCAGCAGTATTTACATATATGGATGTATACACATATAGAGTATATATATATGTGCATAAATAAGTGTATGACATGTACCAGTATTGACATATATTTACGTAGGTTGCATGTTTTAACTTAAGCCTGTTTTCCTTGATATCTCACTGCTTCTATTTCCTCTGTACCCAGATGCCTGTCACCCTTTTCTCGAAAGCTACTCCCTCTTCCCTCTTCCCTCTTTAATTGTTCCACCACTCTCTTGACGTATGGTTGTTTCTCTGACCTCAATTCTTCTGGTCTTCTCCACTCCTCCTGACGCACTCTCCTCAACCTCTCCTCCTCCCTCTCTCCATCACTGCCCTGACCTAATTCCGCTGGGCTTAATCCGTTTCTTCACTGCTTTCGGACCATAATCAACCCCCCTAATTGACTAAATCCCCCTCTTCTTCAATGGCGTAAGACTTGTGCAGTCGATTCAAAACAACCCCCCCCCCCCCCACACACACACACACACACACACTAACCCCCCCTAAGTCTCCAATACTAAAATCAATACTTCACAATAATACAAGTCTATCCTAGATTCTCAGCACTATAGCTAGAATAAAACTTCTGTGTGTGAGAGTGTTGCATAAAACTCCATAGTGAATTAAAAAAAAAAATGAGTCATCTAAAAGGAAAGTGATGAAAGTAATTATATCATTGTGTTGTAGTACCGTAGCTGTCCTTGTCACTAGGTGAAACCATCCTTTTGTAAATATTGATGAGGCATGTAATTTTCCATTTGTGACAGGGTGTGCATAGGTAAGATGAGTAATCATTAGTAAAACTAAAGGAAAAGTACTCATAGAGAGGTGAAAAAGTGAAAAGAAGAAATGTTGCTCATGCTTATGTAACACTGGCACAATAATGTATTATTCCTAAGGACATACAATTTATTACAGAATTTGATATACTGATCAACTTTACTATACATGATGATGATAATAATAATAATAATAATAATAATAATAATAATAACAACATTTGACAATATTATAATAGCATACCCGTGCGTGACTACAAGACAAACAATCTTACAAACAGTAAAATAAAATGAAAAACAATAATAGTAGTTACCACTTGTCGCTTGTACAGTACGTGTATGTTCGCTTATGTTGGTTGTATGAGTGTTAGTGTGTTAGTGTGTCAATGTGTGTGCGTACAAATGTGCTTTGTGTGTCTGGCACAGATTGCTTGAGTGTTTGCCCTCAGACGGCGGCCTCAGTGGCGTCTCGTGCCGGTGTTTGTACACGACATGCTCTCTCTTTCTGGACCAGCCCTTACAGCGACAGTCCAGTCCCGCCACGTCTGTAAGCTCATTGGCTAATCCTGTCTCCACCTGTAGCTCCCGCCTATTGACCCATCTGCATAGCATGGCCCGAGAAGAACAATATGGGTGCGCACATACACACACACACACACACACACACACACACACACACACACACACACACACACACACACACACACACACACACACACACACACACAGACACATAGCATGGCCAGAGAAGAACAATATGAGTTGGGAGACTCATGGGTGCGCACGTACACACACACACACACACACACACACTCACACACACACACACACACACACACACACACGTACACACATACACACACACACACAGACACATACATAACACTCTTTTGTAATCAATCAGACATAGACCTACTTGAAATGTTGGCCTGCTCTGAACTGGGCTGGGCGGGGCGGGCGTAGCGGTGGTGTGCTTTAGAGCCGCTGGTGTATTTGTCTTCGTCGCTCTCATCCCTCTTTAATTAGAGAACGGCAAATTAGCCCGTCTTGCTTTCCTGCCCCCTCTGCTGTTCCAGTCGTTTTTCACAGCTTTATGTGGATTAGACAGATTAAATGTCTGAAACTTAAACCCTGTTTTTGTTCTTTTCTCTTCGCTCTCTGCCTGTCTCAATCTCGTCTGTCTCTGTCTTTCTCTTTCTGTCTGTCTGCTGCGTTCTCTTTCTCTCTCTCTCCCCATCTCTCTCTCTATTTTTTTTTTTTTTTGAGAAAGCCTCCCACAGCCATTTAGAAATCAAACAGAAGATATAGAGAAATGTGCTTTTGAGGATGTTAAATAGATAGATGTCTATATCTACTGTATCTGTCTATCTATTTGCATATATTCAAATGAGTTGCCGGTCATATTCAAACTTGCAGTGGTCTCTTAATTTTGAATGTGACAAAATCCCAATGTCAGCTCATTGGAATATCACAGAGGATGACATCAGAAAAATGTGCAGTGGTCTCTTCTCTATCAATCAGTCAATTCAGTCAATCAGTCAGTTCAGTTTTGCTGTCTTGAATAGATTTATGTTTACTTTCTTGTTTTTTTTTTTTTTTAATTATGAAGGTATACATGCTATATTATACACAGGTTAGAAGTGATGACTTGCATAAACAGCTACCTAAGTAGATGCAAGCTGTATCTCTGTTGTCTTCAAAATGATATATTTGTAATACATCAAAAGGCTGCATGGCAACACTCCAAAAGTAATGCAGAAGTAGTAGACAGCACTACAGCGCTTTACCACAATAAAAGCGATCGCTCTAAGGATTAGATAATGATTTATACATCAAACACTATTTAATATAGTGGTTTACGAGAAGGAGAGTAGAGTGATAAGGTGTCAGTGTGCAGGTGTGTGTGTGTGTGTGCGTGTGTGTGTGTATGTGTGCATAATATAATATCTGAGGGACCCATAGGAGAGCTAAATGAAATAATCAGGGAAAAATACAGGCAAAATACAGTGATAAGATAAAAACGAATAAAACAATAGACTGTGTTTAGTAAAAATATGTAAGTTATATAGTGTGTGTGTGTGTGTGTGTGTGTGAGATAGAGGGAGAGAGACAGAGAGAGGGAGAGAGAGCGAGAGAATATGATTATTTATGTGAAAGAAGTTCAAAGAGGCAAGAGAGGAAATAATATCTTCTGTCAATTATGCCTTTGAGGCTTTGAACCGAGCACACAGGCTTTCATCAGTGCCAAGGCACCTAGTGAGTGATGATATTACAGGCTGCTGGCCTTCAACAATAAACACATGCCACAGGTTCATGAAAGAACAGAAAACAAAAACAAGGACACTCCTTGCCAGGGGAAGTATACTTGACCACCAGTAATTACATACAGTATATACTTAACAATGGGACTGTGACACACATTCATGACATGAACTGTGCATTTACCTCTCTGAGTATCACATATATTATTAGAAAACAGGTGTTTATCACAATATATAATATAATATGCAGGAATACATGATTGGAACCTTATGCGATTTAGGAGACAAACAAAATGCTACTAACTGATGCTGGCATAAAAGTTGAATAGAAATGCTTTATCATATGGCACAAGGCCAAAATGAATAGGTGTGTTGGAGTTCATTTGTCTGTATCCTCACTGTTTTTCCAGTTTGGTAAAAAAAAATGCTTGACAGAACATGCCTTTCAAACAATCCAACAAACACCTACGATGTGTGTTATAAAGGTCGGGATTTAGGAAGATGACTCAGTGATTGTGTTCAAAAGAGATATTACATAACAAGGGCAGAGTGAGACACTAAATGTTGCTGGGAGATTTCAAGCTCCAGTGGCTTTTTCCGATATGGGATGAGTGTTTTGATGGGAATATGTCCCAAAATGGCGTTTTTTCTAGTTTAGGGGGGATATCCAGGGTTACTTAAAACGTGTCATGGTTGCTCATCTAAAATCGAATAGAATAGAATAGAATATATACTTTTTTGATCCCGTGAGGGAAATTCGTTTCTCTGCATTTAACCCAATTTAACCGATTTAGTGAACACACACAGTGAGGTGAATCACACACTAACCCAGAGCAGTGAGCTGCCTGCCCAACCAGCGGCGCTCGGGGAGCAGTGAGGAGTTAGGTGCCTTGCTCAAGGGCACTTCAGCCGTGGTGGACTGGTCGGGGATCGAAACGGCAACCCTCCAGTTACAAGCCCGAAGCCCTAACCAGTACACCACGGCTTTGGTCTGTATGTCAGTCATCATAGTTGTTACCACATTGGGGCTGTAAGGAGGGACCAAGGGGCTGCGATTGTACAGTCCGTTACATTAGAATATACTTTTTTTTGTCCCAATAAGTGATTTATACTGTATGTGAACTTTATTACAGGGGTTACATTTCCCCTGAAGCAACTTGGGGTTAAGTGTTAAGTGCCTTGCTCAAGCGCACAACGGTGGAAGCCGGCAATCAAACCAACAACTTTCAGGATTCGGCATGCTTGCCCAGCTCCCTTAACCACTACACTACCACCTACCCAGCTGGAGGGCGCAGCCAAAAATGTATACAATTATCGATATTATGGAACATGACCGGGAATTTTCCCAATCCTCCAGAATACTACTCCACCGAGGTAATCGCTATTCCAAGCCAATTTTTGGCTGAATCAATGTCTGCAATACAGTGAGCTGGAAGCGGTTGGTGAGGACTTGCAGTGAGTCATGGAGAATTGGAGATATGCCAGAGCCCTGTCTTGAGGGTTCTTGAGTGAGCCTGAGACTGAACTAAGACTAAACATTTCTATTCCGGCCGGGGCTCCCACATTAAAGGGCCAGGCAATGTTTACTCAGGGCAGTCTCAACTTGAAACACCTTGCTGGATCGGACAATAGATGATTGGCCATGAGTCATCATTCAGCTGGATGAAATCCCCCTCTTGTTCAGCAATCAGCAAATGATGAACAATAACTTAAGCACAGGGCAGACGTGTAGGTGTGTGTGTCTGCAAAAATCTGGATACAGGGCACATACAGTACAAGGCATGCAAATATGCACGCACACACACGCACACACATGACATACTGTACTATTGTATTTGTTTGAGGAGTTAAAAGCTGGGGAACACAGACATCCATCACACACACACACACACACACACACACACACACAGACAAAAAAAAGCCGGTCCTGCAACACCTCCAATGAGTGTACTTCTTTGAATCTGGCGACTTACCGGAAGTAAGCCCATGTACTCTTCCTTGGCCATTAGCATACAGTAGTTTAACATGTTACTAAGCTGCCCACTTCAAACGCTCTTGAGAAACCACACGTACACAACACACCCTGCGTTGTCATGTACCAGTGTCACTGATGGGTCACAATTGTATCAGTATCACTAATTTCACTATAGGCATTCTCTCGAGCACGGCACACTCTAGGAATAGACAGGTGTGTTATTATGGGCGTGTTCGGCTTAGTCACTGTGCCTGAGGGTCGGATGGGAATTGCCAAAGTGAATGAATCCAGCCCCTTCCAGCACTTTGAAAGGAAAGCCCCCATTAAAATCTTAATCAAGATGAGTGATGATGGATCAACAGTGACTGTAGGAAAGACGCACCAGGCCATTATGCATCACTGACAGTGCAAACATACTGAGATGTGATCATGCTGATATAGGTTTCATGGTTGGCGAGCATACTATATTTGAATGTGTGTGTGGATGCTACAGGCAGCCTGCTCAATACAGTCTTTAACCACCTAGAAGGGGCAAAGACATTTGCACGTCTCCTGTTTGTTGATTTTTCATCGGCTTTTAGTTGCATTCAACCACACATTTTAGCAGACAGACTTTTAAAGACACAGAACATCAACCCAGGGCTTATAGCCCTGGTTAGTTGACTTTTTAACCTCCAGATCCCAAAGGGTTAAGTGTTTTATCTGGCAATCTTTTATCCCCCCAAGGATGTGTCCTCTCCCCTCTCCTTTTTGTTTTATACACAAATGAATGCCGTTGCCAATATGAGGGAACGTCATTTTCTCTCTTCTGGGTGGAAACGTGACTGACCATGGACCAGTAGTAAAGGATTTTAATGATTGGTGCAAGTGCTCTTTTTAAAACATAAATGTCTCCAAGACCAAAGAACTTGTCATTGATTTTAGGAAGCAGTGCCCCCCTCTTCCGCCCACCACCATTGATGGCCAACTTGTTGAGACAGTACAAGAGTACAAGTACCAATTGGCACAATAATTGACAACAAGCTATGTTTTGATTCACAGACTGATGCTGTTTGTGCCAAGGCCCATCAGCGCTTGTACTTTTATCGTAAATTGAGGAATTTTAACATTGATACCACTTTTATGAGAATGTTTTATTCCTGTTTTATTGAGTCTGTTTTAACCTTCTGTTTTATCTGCTTGTGGTTCCCTATCCATAAAAAGCAAAAAACGACTACAGAGTACCGTCAAGACTTGTAGCAAGATTGCAGGCATCAACTTCCCCACTCTCTCCCAAATCTACTCAAACAGAGTGGCAAAAAAGGCCCAATCCATTGCAGCTGACCCTAGCCACCCCTTGTCTTGCCAGTTCAAGCTGCTTCCAAAATAAAATCTAACCAAGTGTAATTATCTTATAATAAGGTAAATAATCTATTTGGTATTGTTTTAAGTATGAAAATACTTACCTAGCGCTCTCTCAAAAGATAATTTCACTTAATTTAGGAAGACTTTGACTTATTTTAAGGAGTCTTATCAAGATAAATTGACCTACTGCACTGGCAGATAAATTTGCTTGTTTTAATTCACTTACTGCACTGGCAGATAATTTTGCTTTTTTTCAGGAAGAATTGACTTAAAATAAGACAAACTTTTCTTAAATTAAGTCAAATTATATCAAAAGAAAGCACTAGGTAAGTGTACTGAAAACAATACAAACTAGTTTTTTTGTCTTGATATAAGATTAAAACACTTGGTTAGATTGTATTAGACAAGCAGTTTTTTGCAGTGAAGGCCGCAGATACTCCATGCCCAGATGCAAGTCAAATAGACTCAGAAATTCTACTAGCGTAGAATGTAGACAAGATTTCATTTACAATACATCTAATTGTGTATGCAAAACATATGTGACACTCCACAAATCTGGGCCATATATGGAGTTTGACATGAAGACATGAGCAGGGAGGATAGATGAATTATATCTGCACCGATGTCTGAACCCTGATTGCATCATTTCTGAATGCTGGTAAGTTGATCACCACTTCTTCCCGTCTAGGCCCCTTTCATTTGCTGATGCTGCTTACTTTTCCTCTGTGTGGAACCTCCGTGAGTGAGAGAACAGGTCTGAACCCACTTATCACCCCACTCTTCCCACCCAAGTGATTAAGGAGCAGGGCGTAGGTGCTGTTGCCAGAAAGTTTTAGGATCAATTCCCAGATTCCACTATTGTGCCCTTGCGCAAGGCACCTACGGGGACAATGTCCCTTGTGCAGTAATATAGGTAAAAAATGGAAAAAGGTTCGCACACTTGAAATCCTTCTTTTTCGTTTTCTTTTCTTTTCTTGAGCACAGAATAAATAAAGTTTTCAGATTCACTACAGGAACATACTGATTGATTTTAAATTGTGCTCAAGAAAAGAAAATAAAATAAAATAAAAAAAAAGGATTTCAAGTGTGCGAACCTTTTTCCATTTCTTTATGATTTACCCTTGTTCTGCACCTTGACCTGGGATGTGCACAAACTTTTTTACTATTACCCCTTGTAATATAGGTGACATAGGCCTACTGTATGTAAGTCGCTTTAAATAAGTCACATCTGATAAATTAATAAATGTAATGGAAATGCACCGATGTCTGTACCCTGATTACATCATTTTCTGAACGCTGGTTAATCATCACTTATCATGTCATCCATCACATTAGCAATCGCTTCTTCCCGTTTAGGTCCCATTCAGGTCCCATTCATTTGTTTATGTTTTTTTCCCTCCGTGTGCTAATGCGAGAGAGCAGACCTGTCTCAACTCAACCATCGTCCCACTCTTCCCAGCATCTCCGAGTTACTCAACTCAAAGGACTCAAAAGAATACATGTGTTTAGGACCTATCAGTATCAGTATGCTTGGTCGCCAACATAAGGCGAAAATGTGGGTGTTAGTTTCCAGACTGCCTTAGCTGCGTGATTGAAATCACCACGCAAGGCAGGATGGGAACACCCAGGCTAGATCAGAGGCCTGAAGTACATATTTACAACTGTATATTAATTAATCAAATTTTCAGTGGATCATCGCTGTTTTGTCTGTTTTTACATATGGCTTCTATACCTAACATATGACTAAACAATTAAGATGTAAAAAAAATTCCACCCCCCCCCAAAAAAAAAAAGATTTAGGTCATCAAAACTTTCATAACATTATTAGGCCTTAATGCTAATTTAATTTTTCCTTTCTGCAGAACACAGCAAGATGAGTCTTACTGGAAGACCTACTCCCACTCAAACCCACTCCCTCTTGCACACACATTCTCCCAGCCCTAATATGATTGACACCGAACACCAGTAGGCCTACTCCAAAATTAGCCGCAGCTTGCTCAGCATGACATCATTTCCCGCCTTCGTTGCATGCGAGTCCCAGGGAGCGTGGGCATGCGTGTTGGGCAAGGGCTTCAGACAGCAGGGGGAGGAGGGAGCGCGAGAGAAACAGGAAGAACATCTTTAATTTCACTTTCACTTTAGGAGCCATTACTCTCTAGCATTTAGCATAGCGCAGAGCTAAGCAAGGAAACAGACAAAATAGCTGTTGACTAATCAAGCTTACAGCTGTAATGGCCTTCCAGTACCCTGACGCAAGACGCGATGAGGAGAAGGTGGGTGCAGTTCTCATGTTACAGACCCCACGGAGCCTTCCTAAAGGCACGTACACACTCAGTGGCGCCCAGATACAGGAAGCAGCAGGCCTTTGTGTATGGGGGTGGGTGCACATGTATGTAATGTATGAGAGTGTGTATGGGGTGGGGTGTGTACATGCCATACGAGGCCATACGAGGTCATACGGGGTCATACGGAGAAAGGTTTGCGTTGAGCTGATGTCTCTTTCTGTGGGTTTTATGTGGCTATCGTTTTTCCCCTTGTGGGATTTGCTCTTTGCTTATCTCATCTCATCTCATCTCATCTGGAGAATATAATCTATCTAAACTCTTTACAAAAAAAGAAAACAGAGCATTCCCAAAGCGCCAACATGTTATTGTGGGGTTTAGTTTATAGAGAGTACTGCCAAATGCTGGGATTGATTAATTAATGTGTGAGTAAGTGAGTGAGTGAGTGAGTGAGAATGTGTGTATGTGTACTCTCTCCATGTACATAAACATGTAGATGTGCTAACAGCTCATCTCTTCCTCACTGTGCAGGTGGATGACTATCATGGCGTCAAGATCTGTGATCCTTACGTCTGGCTAGAGGACCCAGATAGTGAGGAGACCAAGGTGAAAGCACAGCATATGTTTCCTAATGTGTTTGCATATTCATCCTCCCTGTACAAGAATGTACAGTAACTAATGCATACATACAATCTTCTCGATAGCGTGGCTTAGGTTTACTCGTCCCATTACTTAAAAGAGGTATTCAGGAGCCTGGAAGGATCCTAGATTTTGAAATGACACAATAGACTATGTGCACAAAAGGCTTTTCCTGTACGCGCATGTGTTTCCCTGTGGGCCGTGAACTGTGTTGTAACATCTCCTGTTGTATTGTGCTCCTTACGTATTCACGCCCAATAATAACAATTTTAACACACACGTTAATCCTTCTTCATCTGAAGATGCATTTCCAATTTCTTCGTCCCCGTGAGAGTTTAACAGGTGCAAAAATTCAAAATCCCCATGTTATTTTCCCATAGAGAACATCTCAAGATACCAGATCTCCTTATTTGGGAAAAGATGGTGGCTTTTTTGTAGGCGAACTTCAGAGGTCTATAGCGGCAGGTTCAAACACACCTGTCACGCACGTAGTCAGACCTACCTCCAAAGCTGCTCTCCCAAAGCACATGGACGTAGAGGGGGAGGGGGGTTAGGTTGGAGTTATGCAGGTTCAAACACACCTGTTGGGCACGTAGTCTATTAGAAATGTCCTACTGTAGCCTACTTCCTTCATAATTCAGTAAAAGGCTTCAGAGAACATCACAGACCCATCCTTTAATTTAACTCCCTACATCTCATTCTCCAAACGAGTATAATACTGTAGGTGCTTAAGACATGCATCTTTGGAATTTTTTTTTGAGTTTTCATGTATTAAAGAGATGAATTAACTCATCATTAAAGAGTAAAGTCCAGTAAGCACACACAAGAAGCCTGAACTGGGTGCTAGGCCAAAACAAAAGTAGTAACTATAAACAAAAGTACACACATCAATTGCTCCCAAGCAGGGGAGGCTAAACGCAAGTCAACACATTTGATCCACTTCTGAGTTTATCCATCTTTCAAAAGAGTTTATTTCTCAATCACAACATTCAAAATTCATACTGTATATCCACATTTACAATATGTACACTCCTCAACACTTTAGGAATCATTTAATACCACTGGTATTGTTATAAACATTGGATAATAACCTCCACCATCATCAGTCTGAATGCCTTTTTAAACTAGAAAAGGTAATTCCATGGAAGGAATTACCATTGCATGTAAATGCAAAAAGGTTGCTGACTGTGTAAAACATTCCTATTAGGTCTATAGTTAAAAAGACAACTAGGCTACGTACAGAATAATAGATAAATAACAATAACCCAATTACATTTCCACTGAAATTACTTGGAAAGTCACATTTAAAAAGTGATTTATGAAAATGCATCAAAATTGTGGATATAGGCTATTATGGAAAATAACTCTTCATTTAGGCTATTAGAATTTAAGACTGAAATGAAGTAGGCAACTTCAAACGAGTTGCAAGAGCTGACACTTTAGTAGCCTACAGTGAAACGACTGGTAGGATAGCTTATATAGCCTTCATATCTACACGAATGCAGGTTAAAAGTAGGCCATAGACTTAGACACCATTGGAATACGGAATACAATGTCAAACAACGCCAATCAACTATGATGCAGCAACAGGTAGGATATCTAGCAAATGTAACGTTAGCTTACAGTAGGATATTTGTACAGGATGAGCTAGTATGTTCTTCGAAGTGTCTCCAGGTGTGTGATTGTCCTAATAGGAATGTACAAGCTGTTAACAAAGGTTTTTAATTTGTGAATGATACCGAAAAACCTAGCCTGGAGCAAGTTTGGTTGTCGTTAGCTATATACAGTGTTAGATTTACTAACTCACTACTAGATTTACTCACTCTGGCCTATAGGACACTGACTGGATCTGCTCCCAGCTACTTCAGTTCTTTAATCACGATGTACATTCCCAACCGCCCATTGCGATCTTCTGAGGAGCGTCTGTTATGTCGACCAACCATACATGCTAGGTCAAATTGTAGATCCTATTCTTCAGTGGTTCCGTGTTGGTGGAATGAGTTGCCCAGTGCTCTCCGTTCCAGCAACAGCTTTGGATCTTTTAAGAGGGGTCTTAAGGCATATTTATTTAATATGCACTTAGTCCTTTGAGTTTGTGATGTGTTATGGTTTGTATAATAGTATTGTTTTGTTATAATTTGTCTATTGATAGAATTTGAAATTTATTTTGCTATTGTCCTTAAATTTAGCCATACCATGCTTTAGTTATTATTATTATTATATATAATTAACTGAGTGACTTATTTGATTGCTATTCTCATTTCACTGTTTTATTTCTCATTAGGTTAGTGCTTAAAATTATTGTTTTACTGATAATATTACTATTCTCCCTAGTTTGTAATTGTTCACTGTTAATTTAATTTGTATTGTTATTTATTTGTATGTCGCTTTGGACAAAGGCGTCTGCTAAATAACCATAGCCATAGCCATAGCCATAGCCATAGCCATAGCCATAGATTTACGTTGACGTTAGGTTAGATTGTCTTTAGCTGTTGATAACGTTACCGAGAGCAAACCGGTTAACGATATAAACAAATCAAGTTAGGAGTAGCCTAACAGGAGACAAGACGATAACGTCCTGGTTTAGCCTACAGCAGCTATGGCATGGTAGAATGTTTTCATAGCTGTTAGTAGCCTACTCAGCACGCAGCTACAGTTTAATGAGTAGACAAAACATTCAGGTTGCAGCGGTGGCATGGCTTTAGTTTGGATCAAAGATCCTTGATTACTGACAGCTGAGCACTGACGTAACAATTAGTCTTTGCCGCCAAAGGATCTCAATGTAAACTCTATGGGAATTTTAAACTCTTTTATCGTAAATATCTCAAAAAGTATGAAGTTCACAAATGTCAAAAATACAATCGTCAAATCTCCGTTACAAGGTCTTTGTAGGAGTGCTTGAATGACGTCAAACGGTTAAGTGGTTTTAGCGTTATAAATCGTTGATTTTGGTCGGAGGAAGAATAATTATCCCGATAATAAAAAGAACAGGGATAACAGTACATTGCATTTACATGCAATGTAAAAATCTGATACTGCATGGCACAGCCCACCTTTCCATGATAACAGCACGATCATAGTTCTATGATCAAAGTTTACTCAAATCTTATTTTACCTCTACACCCTTGCTCCCAAGCAAATGTACTCTTTTAATCTGTGACATTTGGGTCAAGCCCTTACCCGTCACGGATTAAAAGAATATATTTGCTTGGGAGCAATTGGTGTGTGGACTTTTGTTTATAGTTAATTTGTCTGCATTTCTGCATTCATTTCACTAGACTATAGGGTAACTGGTGTGACCATCTTCCAGTGAATTATGCTAACCAATGCTAACAGTGTCAGACATTAGAAAGCCATCAGTGTCCTTTTACTTAACTCTAGGGCGGATGGCAAATAAGCTACTTTCCCAAATAGCTGTCATGTTTCTGTAAAACCAGGAGGTCATTGATACTGGTGTGATTAACCAAAGTGATATAGCCATACAGCTGTGAAGTGTTGCTACTTTTGTATTACAGCATCACACCCATAAGGGATACATGCAGACGTGCTGAACAGCCCACAGTAATTAAAACCAGTTTCCATCTGTTGCTAATTTGTTTTCTGACCAAATAACCTTTTACACAGAGGTCGTTTAGTTTCTCAATTGCAGACTTCCCAGTTTGCCTCCTCTTTCTCTTTCTCAGGGCCCGTATTCACAAAGCATTTTATCTTACCACTAAGAGTACTCCTAAACCGCACTAGAAGATTTTAGTTAGGAGTTTTCCCTTAAAAGTTATTCACAAAGCCTTTCAGACCTACTTTTAGTAAGGAGAAACGCCCACTCCTAAACTAAAAGTGAGTCCCGTTGCTATGGTTGACGTCATTACTCATGCACGAGCTTGATGAAAGTGACCACCTTGATTGGCTGGTGATTATAACGCGGGAATGATGGCAAACCTCCCCTACAATGACGAGTTGAGTGACAGGTGTTAGGTCTTAGCTGGTGAGAATGCGTGCGCTATGTCGGGCTGTGAAGGATGGAAGATGATGAATAAATTAGGCATAGCCTTAATGAATAAAGAGTAAAGCAAGCCTAGGCTTAATGAAACATTATGGACTGGAGCAGTATCTTTGCAACATGGTTTAAATTAATCTGTATGAAAACACGTAGCCTATATTTGCAAAGAGGAGAAGCGATTTAATTTAATTAGGCACAATGAGACGTTACATTTAGTTTACATGCAATGGTGGTTTTGGTTGTCGGTGGCATTATTGCATTTGCACCCTTAGTTGCAATGCACATTTATTCCCTTGCATGACAGCGAGCTCCTGCACTGCACGGTCATTTCAAAACATCGCGACGTGAAATGCCACTAAAAGCGGGTTGTGAATAGGTCTTAGTGAGTTAGAAGTCCTCTCGAGTTCTTTTACGCTGTCCTAGACTTAGGAGCTAGTTTTAGGCTTAAAATGCTTTGTGAATAACTTTTAGTGAAAAAAATTAGGAGTCATAAAGTTAGGAGTGACACGCCCATTATTTTTAGGAGTTCCTCCCTAAATTCGCCAGTTAGGAGCTACTTTTAGCCCTAAAATTCTTTGTGAATACGGGCCCTGACCTCTTTCTCACATTTCTGTTGCATTTTTGCCTTCAGGCTTTTGTGGAGGCGCAGAATCAACTGACGATGCCTTTTCTGGAGAACTGTGCCGTGCGAACGCAGTTCCACCGGCGCCTCACTGAACTCTACGACTACCCCAAATACAGCTGCCCCTACAAGAGAGGGAACCGGTGAGCAGTGGAATGGAGTGGGACGGGGGAGTGTGTGGGAAACAGGGAAGGTTACGGGGCGAGAGCGTTGCACTTACCAGCATGCTGCTGTCTCACTGGCCCACTATGCATACATGTTGAGCAATGCCGGCGCATGTGTCATAGCGTCTGAATTAGTTCCGTTTACAGTAAGCTGAAGTTCAACCAGAAGACATTATGAAAGTTGAATGGATATTTTAATCCACAAAGGATTATAAAAGGAGACATGAGAGAGAGACAATGAGATAGAGTCTGAGGCATAGACCCCATCCTTGGTTCAGTTCTCTTGGAAGTGCAGATCCTAGCAGGCAGGGGCAGAGCCTACCCCCCAAAAGAATAAGAAATAAAAGATACCCACCCGAAATGTTTAGCTGGATAATCTTGTCTAAAATAGAGAATGGTAGCTATCTATCTACATACGATGTTAAGCATTGCAAGCTGTACCACATTTGGCGTCTCAGTGGCTCTGGGGACTCAGGGTCATTCTGTGGTCATGTTCCGATCCCAGTCCATCCTTATCACCCATTCGCTTCCCATCTTTCTCCAATGTCCTATCAATATAAAGGCAAAAAGGCCATAAAATGTATGGTGTATGGTGTAATTTTAATTTAATTTGATTTAATTTAATTTACTGTAATTTCCTGTAATAAAGAAAGTTGATGTAGGAGTTGACGTGGGCCTTTTCATATCAGCTGCTCAGCGGTGCATTATATCACTTTGCTATGTTCCCATATTTAGAGAATGTTTTTTTGTCATTTCGTTCATTTCATAAGATTCAGATGCTTCCTCTTTCCATTAGATGCTTCCTCTTTTGCCTTAATAACAGTCATACTGCCCCACTTCAGGTACTTCTACTTCCACAACCAGGGCCTGCAGAACCAGGATGTGCTCTATGTGCAGGACTCTCTGGACGGTACCGCCACAGTCTTCTTCGACCCAAACACCCTCTCTGAAGACGGAACTGTGGCCCTAAAGAGTGAGCTCTTCCCTCGGAATTCACATGATGTTCCAGAACACCACTCTCCCATCCCAGTTTAGGGAATCCCCCCTGACTCACCCCCATTAATAGTCTGAGACTCAGAGCTCTGTAAAACATGTGGCACGTAAAACAGCAGGCCTCCACCTCTCTCTTTCTCTCTCTCTCTCTCTCTCTCTCTCTCTCTCTCTCTCTCTCTCTCTCTCTCTCTCTCTCTCTCTCTCTCTCTCTCTCCCCTCCTTCCCTCCCTCCTTCTTGCCTTCAAAGGTTGTAAATAAGTCTGTTTGTGGGTCCTTGCTGTGTGCACCCACCATGTTTGTGCTGTCCTTAAAACACAATCAATCACCCATCCTCACATGCTTATTTCCCTACTTCACCTCCATCAGACTCACTCACTCCCCCTTCTCTACCGCAGTGGGGCGCCTATCTGAAGAGTGCGAGTACTTTGCGTACGGCCTGAGCACCAGCGGCTCCGACTGGGTGACGGTGCGCTTCATCAAGGCGGACGACCTGAGCCCACTGCCCGACGTGCTGGAGAGGGTCAAGTTCAGCTGCCTGGCCTGGACCCATGATGCCAAGGGCGTCTTTTACAACTGCTACCCTCCTCAGGACGGAAAGGCAGATGGTATGCATTGGCAAATATACTGTATATCTCTGTATGCATGAGTGTATAGGGGAGAAGGTGAAAGAAAGGATGTGGTGGGAAGGATGAGTCTGTGGGGGGATGTTGAATGTCTGTTGTTGTGAAGGTGTGTGTATGCATGGTTGTTGGGCGGACATATTTGGCATCTGGAGTACATGCATCAATCACATAGTGAGCTGAGTTAGAAATCAGGTAATTGTTTGGAAAACAGCATACAGGTGCATCATAGAAAAGTTTTGTAGCGTCACTTATTTATTTCAAAAAGCGAAACTATTCATATCATCTACTGTAGATTCATTATTTTTTATCAGACAGGACAGTGCACATTGCAGAATGACAGGAGGTGAGTGTGAGAGAAAGTAAGGGTGGGATTACGGTTTATAGCTCATGGAATTAACCAATCCAGAATCTCAGAGTAAAGAATTTAGAGTACAGAACTGTCGACCTGAGTAGAGCTCAAATCAGCTACAGTAACTAAGTCAAAACACAGATAATGGTTCCCTGAACCTTTACTCTCTCAGTCTGGGCTGGGCAGTGGACCTTTCCATGATATTCTATTTTTTTTAGATCCACCTGTATGTTTGAAAAATGTCAATAAAATTGACAATGTTTCTGTTGTTAACGGCTTCTCCTTATTGCAGGCACAGAGACAACATCGAACCTCAACCAGAAGCTCTACTACCATGTGATAGGGACCAAGCAGCCTGAGGATGTCCTAGTGGCTGAGTTTCCTGACAACCCAAAATGGCATAGTGGAGTAACGGTGAGATGTTTGCCTGTTCTCATTGACTAAGCCTAACTGTGGAATGAACGCCACCCATTTCCGCGTTAATTCAATCTTCTTCTGGTGTCGCAACGTTTGGCAGTTCATCAAAACCCTCAGAGCTACTTGAACAAGAGGACCTGTCATTCCACATTTCACACATGTGATATAATCATGCCATTTCCTCACCTGTTTTTACTGTAAAAAGACACTGTAGTACAGTGTGTGTCTGCCACGCTTTGGATTTCCGGACCTTGTGTGACTGCTGTGGCTCAGGTGCAGACAGGGGGATGGGGGGTCCGCTAGGTCATCCTGCAGAAGTTTCAACTTTAGATTATCTGGAATCACAACAACATCCCTGATTACAGTATGTACTGTACTGCTCAAGGAAGTGGCTTTTGCCGGATGCTGATTCACCATGCGCAGATGTGAATGCTTAATAAGTTACTGTGCTACAGAGCTCAGCCTAGTACTTACTGAAATGCCAGTCTGAGGAAATAATCTAAGGGGGGACTGTCTTAGAAGGCTGACTGAGAGGAGAATATGACGTGGTTCTGTCTGTATTCCCATAAATGCCACCAGTCATGAAGGTACTGTATTCCATCTAAACATGGTCAGGCAGGATTCCAAAACCAGACCAAACATAAGACACACAACAAAACCCCAAGTCCCTCCCAAGTTCCTTTTCAAGTGAATTCTCAGTAAAACCAAATACATCCACTGTGAGGTGTTACGATCGTCTTTTCTAAGACCCAGAGGAGAACTTGCGGCTGAGTTGTCCAACGCGCCAGTTAGTCACAACCTCTTCTTCTTTTTTCCACCTGTGGCTGAGTTAGCCAATGTGCCAACGGTTATGCCCATAGTGCATCCATTGTTTGCAGGCTCCACGCTGTCTGCAGACTCAGGCACAGGCTGAAACGGTGACTGAGATATTACACAACCGATATGCTCCTGCCCACTCGCCAATTCAGCCTTTTCTTCCGCACACTATTTCTTTACCAGTTTTTGGAAAACAAGATAACCAAAGTCCCCTTTTCCTTTTAAGTCAGAAGTCATCGTTGCTATTGTTTAAGTGGCATAAATCATAGTCACAGGCTCACAGCCATGTGAACCAAAATCAACCTGGACTCCAAAGCTAGCCAGGGAGGCAAAACTGCTAATTACTGCAGATTCAATAAAGCCATGCATGCATTGTTGTGCTTGGCATTTTCTCGGTATTAAAGAAATATCTATCTATCTATCTATCTATCTATCTATCCCTTTCTCTCTCTGTCTTTCGTCAGGTTTCTGATGACGGACGCTATGCTCTTCTGTCTATTACTGAGGGCTGTGAACCAGTCAACCGGCTATGGTATTGTGACCTGCAGCAATTGCCCAATGGAATCAAGGGTTAGTATCCATCGGTGTATTGCTGTTGTCCATGGTGCTTTTTGCTCTTTTTAGTCCCATTTCAAGTAAAGGCAGAGGTGGAAAAGTCCAGCTTCAGAAAGTAAAAGTTCAACCATGTATTGTTTCTACATTAGCACTTAGCACAGGTGATCTCATCAATTAATGTAGCTGCTCTCCCTGGATGAAGAGCTGTACTAATTAGAATCAGCTGGTTTAAGTGAATGGTTGGTACAGATACAGTATGTGGTTGGACTTTTACTTTCTGAAGCTGGACTTTTCCACCTCTGAGTAAATCACTGATCACCATCACTGAGGGAGAGGAAATGACAAAAACATGACTATCCTTTGATCCTCTAAATGCTGCATCGTCTACTGTAGAGTGGCATACTGTAATCTCCTCGTGTCCCGTGTCAAACAGGGATGCTGCCGTGGGTTAAACTGGTGGATAACTTCGAGGCACAGTACTCGTACGTCACCAACGAGGGCAGCGTCTTCACCTTCCGCACCAACCTGGAGGCGCCGCGCTACCGGCTCATCAACATCGACCTGCAGAAGCCAGACCCGGCCCAGTGGAGCACCCTCATTTCCGAGCACCCCAAAGACGTCCTGGGTGAGCTGCAAGAGACCACACACGCAGATAGGAAGCACAGATATTGGCTCGTCAGCAGTGTTGGGCAAGTTACTGAAAATTAGTATTCAGTTACAGTTACTAGTTACTTGTTTTGAAAGTAATTGAATTACTTGCCCAGTTACTGTATATCAAAAGTAATTAGTTACTAAGAAAAGTAACTTTTAAGTTACTTTTATGTCTGCGCTTTAGATGTAAATACGAACAGTACTGAACAGTCAAACACAATAAACATATTTGTTTAGACCTAGTGGGTCGTCAAAGACAATAAACATATTTTTTTAGACCTAGTGGGTCAGTGACTCAACAGTTGACAGAGGATGCATGTCATCGATAACATACCTAACGGTATGGACACGGTTATAGTGACCTATCATTCACAGCAGTGGCAATCCTAGTCTGCTCAACCCACAGAAAATGGCTCATCTTGTTTCTATTTCATATTTTGAATTCATAATCATAAACTATATATATATTGTTAACAGTTAATAGTACTTTAGCATCTGCATAATTACTTATAGCTAAAAATAATCAGTAATTTGAATAGGCCACTTCATGTTGATTACACTTGTCTTTAATGACATTAGCCTACAGGAGTGGTGTGTATCTCATTGAGTGACTGTCACTTTAAGAGGTACGTGAATGTAATTAGGTTTCATTCGGTTTTAACGGGGAAAGTCACGCATAGTTCACTGACATGTTTTCATTAAATAAAATTAATGTTAAAAAAACGAACAAGGTAAAGAGGATATTTCTGGCGTCATAGAAAAGATAAGTGTCTTGCTTCTATGATTTAGGTAGGTTGAACTCTTAGATGTGGGGTCTTTGCACCTGCACATAGGCTATTTTACAACTCACCGTTTCTGCCTTTGATTTCGACGAGCGAAAATTAATGTCCATACTTCCAGGAGAGAAAGCTCATCTTATCCGCACTGTCGGCCATGATGTGGTTTAATGCTCATTGATTGATTCGATTGGTGTGTGTGCCACCCTGCGACGTCAGGTCAGAAGTGAGCCTCTTGTCTTCTTGTCTGCAAGTGTACGATTTTCACAAAAGAGAGTAACGCGAGTAACGAACTCATTTAAATTTCAGTAATTGTAATTGCGTTACCTGATTTTAAAAAATACTTAGTTACTTGCTCGTTACCGCTAAAAGTAGTGGAATTACAGTAATGCGTTACTTTGTAACGCGTTACTCCCAACACTGCTCGTCAGTGGGTGGATTGATTGTTGGAACACCTCTGTTCTGAACCAGAGTAGCAACATGCATGTGTCCATGGTGGGCTATTAGCAGTGAACCTGATAATGCTCACAGCTTAGCCAGCCATCATGCTCACAGTGCCCTGAGCAGTGTCTTTCCTGACTATAGCATGTTTTTGAAGGTTCAGAAATTGGCCAAGGTCACCAAGCAAGTGGTGGTACTCCTCATGACTTGTATACCACATTTGTGAAATAGACACCACCTGGTCTGACGAGACATGAGTCATACTGCCTGGGCCTTTCCAGCGAGATTCAAAAACACTGCACGTCCCACAACAGGCTGACTTGATGCAACTCCACTCTGGGGTTTTGTAGACCTGCTGTCTCTGCAGCTAGTTTGCCTGCCAGATTCTGACTGCTGTTACCACTGTCCTGACTTGTCTCTCGCTCTGTCACTTCTCAAACAGGATGTGAGCTGAGTTTGAAAATGACAGCTGTATAATTTATTGCTTTTTTCATTTTTCGCGTCACGTTACTTTACTACAACCCTCCGACGGGGCAGGCGACATCCGGCCAGTAAGATGATTAGCCACTCCGAGACGGCGTGATGATAACAGAGAAAGTGAATGCGTCTCATCTACTCAGTCACATAATCTGTCTGCTTTTAATTGACCAGTGTCAACAAAGAGTCGCTCTCTTATCAGAATGTGTCAGTTGTTCCACTGGGCTATTGCAGTAATGCATTTAGGCATGGCCTGTAGGGTAGAGGTGAGAGGTGGTTCATGCTTTATCTTAACAGTGTCATGATGAGGCTCGAGGCTTTTTACGTTGTTGTTAAAAGACCTGTTTTGGTCATGGTAAGAATGCACGGCAGAGGCAGGAAGGACGTAGTGACCCCACACCTTGTCCTCGAAATGATTGCAACTTGTTGATTTGCGAGCTGTGAGCTGAAAAACCACATAATAGAATGTGTGAGCCCCAGGCTGTGTGTGTGTGTGTGTGTGTGTGTGTGTGTGTGTGTGTGTGTGTGTGTGTGTACATTAATCAAACAAAGAAAGGCAGACAGAAGAAGCGAAAGAAAGAGAGATAGGCAGACATGGCCCTAAGTGCAGTACAAACTCACCACAGACCACCTTTGGCCCACACACAACCTTCTCACTCTTACCCAGAGAGAAGAGGATGATGACTCTGATCAGCTCCAGAACATCAACAAAGTGAAGCTGGCATTGACAAGCTGACACTGTGGTGTAACTTCCCTGCGTAGCTCTGAGGCATCTTCCGCAGTTCCAAGGAACTACTGCAATTAGCCCGCAAGATCTTTGGCAGACATTTGAGTACACGTTGTGCTAAGCGTTTCAATGACTGGACGTCTGGCAGATTTGAGGGAAATGTGCTAATTATCTCTTGACATAATCTAGGCACTTACACAATGCACATTTTTAGCTTTGTTGTTTTTTTTCAATGGAAATCTCCATTGAAGTTTTCTATTAGGCCAGGTCTGCTAGGCTGAAACTTGGTACGTGAATCTGGCCCTTCACATCACCTTGAGAAACGGAGATCAATGTGAAAAATTACCAGAATTGACCTTTAAAGCAACACTAAAGCACTTTTCCTCTGTCGCACACACGCTATTTGTTTATCCAGCAAATAAAAGACAAGGTAGAATATGTAGTATGATTTTATGAAAATATGATGTATTGCGACATCGAAGCAAGTCAAATTTGTAGTTTCTGATGTCTTATTTAATCGAACTACAGATACACTACCCCACCTCGTAAAGTTGCATAGTGCGGTTATAGCCGATAGAGGGCCGCGAAGTGAAAGCAGAAGTGCCGTTCACTCTGTTACGAGTTACGCTGAAATGATTTTGGGAACATTATTTTAATGTACGATAAACTCTTTAGTGTTGCTTTAAAGCATTACCAAAATGCAACCTAGGGTGTTTTTGTGAATGTAGTCAGACTTTCGTTTAAAAGCATAATTATGTCGGAAGCGCCGCTTAAGCTTGTTCATGCTGTCGTTTTCAGAATCGTTAGTTTTTGAAACACTAAGAAGGCTCGACACAACATGAAACTTCCATCAATCATCAGTGTGTCTGTACGCATGAACTCGAGCATTGAGAATATTGTTTGTGTACACAGAGTTTGCTAAAAGAAAGGTTTTGAACACCTCACTTGTTTTGTTCTGCATGCTACCATCTTGCCGGTCGAGGAGTGAGTTGTCCATAACCTTTCTTTTTAGTAAACTGAATTGTAGCGAAGCACAGGTGAAGCATTACTACTGAGATGCTGAATAACCCAATTTCATAAAATCATGGTGCGTTCCTTTAATATTTGTTTGAATGTAAAGTGAAGACAATAGGGCACACATATTTTGCTAAAACCAGCTCATTGTAGAGTCTCTATCTTATTTGGGATTGCTACTTTGCCAATGATAAGTAGCCTAATTTGCCTCTTGCTCTCACACACATAATAGGTTTTCCACATAGAATTTATTTATACATGCACATTAAGCAATGTCAATACTGTTGAATTACTATTTGTGTGTCTATTTGTGTTTGAGGTTTACTATTCAGTGTTGACATAAACACCTGCCTGCTTGCCTGCCTCTTTTCCTCAGGGTTTGTGGCCTGTGTGAACCAGCGCCATCTCGTGGTGAACTATGTGCACGACGTGAAGGATGTGCTGCAGCTAAGAGAATTGTCCTCAGGCGAGCTGATCCGAGACCTACCCCTTGATGTGGGCACGGTGGCGGGTATCAGCTGTAAGAAGAAGCACTCCGACTTCTTCTATAAGTTCACCTCCTTCACCACGCCAGGTATGGTCATTTATGAAGGCAAACAACAAAATATATCACATCAGATTTCATTAGATAAGGATATTAGGTAAACATGATTGTCATGACACAGGTGTGTTTGTTTTTTGAGGTTTTAATACTCCTTGTGACATAATGTACCTGAATGTCAAGAGAATTAGCATTTTTCACATTTTTACCCGGTTTAGTTTTTAGTGCCATGGCAAAATACAATTTTCTGTTGTCCCATCATAAGAGTTTTAACATGTTTGTTCTGCTGAGCATGAACTTCTCTCTAATAAACATCAAGACTTGAACTTGAAACAAGGAGGGGGGCCCCCAAATCAAATCAATACTGTCATTCCTGGTCCATGCTCTGACAACAGCTCAGAGATAGATTATATATGGAGAGCGATGAAAAGGTGACCTTGAAACTGTGGTGTAAAAGCCGACGCAATGAAACATTTGGGTGCACTTATTTTTTGTCCTGGTGCACCTAAATTATATATAAGTTAGGCGTTCTTGTGCAACCAATATAACAAGTTAGTCTGGAGCCCTGCACCTCTTTCAGTAAACACTCAAACAGAAATGAAAGTGCAGAAAGACCAGGAAGACCTCTCCCAGCAAATAGGATGTTTTTCTGTGACTCAGACGCTGGCCTCCTGCACGTGCTCTTTTCACGTGCTCGTGCCCTTTGCCCTCAGGAGGTTCTAGCGCTATCATTCTCGAGAAAACTCCTCACTTCCCCTGATGCTGTAACAATAGGACTACGGAGACATGCCTCAACATGAGTGTGCTAATGAGTGTGAGTGGTCTGAGTGGCATCTCCAGGCTGTGGAGATCTGTTGTGGTTGCATAACATGACATGTTTAATACCTGTAGAGCTGCTTTGGCCCCGGCCCGTTTCTTTGAAATGGTGTAATTATCGAGTCGGAGTCAGGAGGGCAAACTGTCTCCTCCTGAGCGCTTCTCAGATTGAAAAACAGATAACGGAAATCACCTCTGAGTCAGACCGATGCCCCAGTTCAGTCTAAGAGCCGGAAGCCCAGCTTGATCTTTACCTACGGCGCAGGGTTAACCCTAAAAGCAGCAGGGATCTGCTTTGGACTCAAACGAGTGATCTGACTACAGAAAAGGCATACAAGATGTTTGGAAAGATCAACAATACCCAGGGCACTACTAAGAGGACAGAGGTTACTAGCATGCTAACAGTTGTGGTTTGGCATTATAGCCAAGTCATGCTGTGAAAGATGTATTTACATTTTTACACGCTGTACATACAACACAGTTCTTCCATAAGACAAACAACAAAGTAGCAAATTGCTGCGTAGGATGCTTTACCAAAGCATTTGATTAAAGGCTAATGTTCACCTTGCCTTTCAACAAACTTGTCTTTCTTGTCCTCTTCGCAATACATGTTCCCTATCCGTGTTATTCTTGCCCACGCATTCTAGTGACCCATTACTTTCCGAAAATTGGAACAATGGACAATTTATTCTATCCTACACTAAACTATTTGAACTTTCTGATGCTACAAATTACCTTACTGTACTGGAACTGACCCTAGGCAGATGGGTTGGGCCCTTGAGTCGTGGATCTGTCAGAGGTTTCTTCCTGTATGTATCTCCAATTCTAGGGAGTTTTTCCTCGCCCCTGTTACTCAGGGGCTCTCTTTGAATGTTTAACACTCTGCAAAGCGCCATGAGACATGTGTAATGTTTTGCCGCTATATAAATTAAATTGAAATTGATATCCCAGAACGATGGCAATATTTCAAATCCAAATACTTCCTTCAAGGTCAACCCTCGGCAGCTCTGCCTCTGGGAAGGAGATCCTAACTAACCCTTGAGTCTTATTGGCCTACTGGCATGTACTGTTTTGAATCCAGCTTCAAAGCCTTAGACTTCAATTGATGCCCCAATCCCAAGGTGCCTTTCTGTGGATTCACACTACAACCTTAACAAATGAACGCACACTGAACACACAGACACAGTACTGGAGGTACTGGAGGACGGAAGGCACGTTAATTAGAAGAATAGGAAAGAATGATCACTTGCAATGTCGAGCTCCATGGGTGATGAGTCGGGATGGGAGATCTGCTCTGCCCTAACCATTGTGGCCTCCTCCTCTCCTCTTTTCTCATCACTCCTCTCATCTCCTCTCCTCTCCACCTGCTCCTCTCCTGAATCCTCCCTTCACTCCTCTCCTCTCCTCTTGCTTATCTTCTCCCCACTCCTCTCCTCTCTCCTCCCTCCACTGTCTCCTCTTCACTCCTCTCCTCTCCACCTGTTCCTCTTCCTCCCACTCCTCTCCTCTCCTCTCTCCTCCCTCCACTGTCTCCTCTTCTCTCCACCTGTTCCTCTTCCTCCCACTCTCCTCTCCTCTTCCTCCCACTCCTCTCCTCTCCACTCCTCTCCACCTGTTCCTCTTCCTCCCTCTCTCCTCTCCTCTCTCCTCCCTCCCTCCACTGTGTTTCCTCTCCTCCTCACTCCTCTCCTCTCCACCTGCTCATCTTCCTCCCACTCCTCTCCTCTCCTCTCCTCTCCTCTCTCCTCCTCCCTCCACCGTGTCTCTTCTCCTGCTCCTCCTCCCTCCACTCCTCTCCACCAGGGATCATCTTCCACTGTGACCTGAGCCAGTCTCCCCCGGAGCCGCGGGTCTTCAGACAGGTGGAGGTGAAGGGCATCCAGCGGGAGGACTACCAGACCACACAGGTGAGCCAGACGCCGCCAACCGCAAAGCAGCAACGGGAAAGAAACACGGAGAGCATTTCAGCACACAGAGAGCATTTCAGCTGTTGAGCTGTAGCACTAGTAAGATTTTAAAACAAGCAAATTTGTTTTTTTTAATTACTGCAGTCACCATGGCAATCATTGTCATGTATGTAAACATGGGTGGATCAGGAAACTTGGGAGTGTCTGCACATGCAAGGAAGTTTTCATATGAATTCCTTTAAAGCCTCCTCCTTTAATTCCTTTAAAGCCACACCATTACCTAGTAACCGTATGCTACTTATGTAAAACCAATTAATTAGATATTGAGGATAGACATGTTATGTCCCTTTTATTAATATGTAGGGTCTGAAACACAAACTTGATATATCACAGAACATAACAGAAGTTGGTCACAGTGTGAGCAGTTCTCAGTAGTCCACAATCACACAAATGAATGAGAACTTTACATATGAAATGGGCTTTTATCATTTCCAAAGAGCACATAACATGTATGCTCTTTTCACAGAGCATACTGTACATTCTTCTCTAATATGTTCCACATGGTGCACTGTACCTTCATGAACATCTAATCTAATCTAATCTAATCTAATCTAATATGTTCCACATGGTGCACTGTACCTTCATGAACATATATCATATACTGTTTCCCAGTAGACATTTTTGTTTAAGTGGGAGTGAGGGAGTGAATGCAAATATCAGACACAATGGGCTTGGTTAGAAACGGCCTGTGAATTCATACTGATAATGTGACTATGTACTCTCACAGTGATAAATGTTTGTGGTTGTGGTTAATGACAAGACATAAGTGTTGCAGCTGCAGTGTGTTGCAACTTGCAACTTCATCAAGTTTTTGGTTGTTTATGTGTGTATGTGTGTGTGCATGTGTGTGTGTGTGTTTTAGGTGTTCTACCCTAGCAAAGATGGAACAAAGATCCCCATGTTCCTTGTCCATGCCCGTGGTATCAAGAAGGATGGGACAAACCCTGTCTTCCTCTATGGTTACGGAGGCTTTGATCACTCCCTTCAGCCATACTACAAGTGAATATTGCTGCTGTCATTTTATTTATTTATTTATTTTTCTGAAGTATTACTGTACTGTGTTGTTCTTTATATTTGGCAACTCTAATATTATTGAATTGGATTGCATTAAATAGAGACAGACAGACAGACAGACAGAGAGAGAGGGGAGGGGAGAGAAGACTGACTGATATAGATAGATAGACTTATATAGATAGACAGTCAAAGAGGAGAGCAAATTGACACCCTGCTCTTCTCTGTCCTTGCAGCTCGTCATACCTGTTGTTCGTCAGACACCTGGGCGGCATTGTGGCTGTGGCCAACATCCGTGGAGGGGGAGAGTATGGGCAGACCTGGCACAAAGGTACTAAACCCCCCCACCCACCACACACACACACACACACCCAACCCCTCACCCCCACTCCTGGACACACACACACACGCACACACACACACACACACACACACACACACACACACACACACACACACACACACACACACACACACACACACACACACACACACACACACACACGCACACACACGCACACCCAACCCCTCACCCTCTCTCCTGGACACAGAAAACACACTGGAGGCAGAGAGCCATACAGAGGCACACTTATTTGTGTGTGTGGTCAGCACTCCAGACTTAATCATGGCCTCTTTAACTGACAACTAATTATGTCCCTAACAGCAGGCCTGCTGTCGCTGGCTGTGTGTTCAGGCCTGCTGCTGAAAGCTAACAGAGAGGAAGTGACAGCTGACTCCAGAACAACAAGGAGATTAGAGTGTACTGTGTTGTGTTGTAACTGTCAGTGTGTGTGTGTGTGTGTGTGTGTGTGTGTGTGTGTGTGTGTGTAGGTGGCACGCTAGGAAACAAGCAGAACTGCTTCGATGACTTCCAGTGTGCTGCTGAGTTTCTGATCCAGGAGGGATACACCACATCCAGCCGCATAGCCATCAATGGAGCCTCCAACGGAGGACTGCTCGTAGGTGTGTACCTAAGCCCAGCAGGACGTGTGTGTGTGTGTGTGTGTGTGTGTGTGTGTGTGTGTGTGTGTGTGTGTGTGTGTGTGTGTGTGTGTGTGTGTGTGTGTGTGTGTGTGTGTGTGTGTGTGTGTGTGTGTGTGTGTGTGTGTGTGTGTGTGTGTGTGTGTGTGTGTGTGTGTGTGTGTGTGTGTGTGTGTGTGTGTGTGTCTGTCTTCATATGTTAGTGAGATATATTTGTATGTTATATGAGGTAGTGTCAGCTGTACATACACAGTAGGTGTATATGTGTGTGTGTGTGTGTGTGTGTGTGTGTGTGTGTTCAATTGCAATACCAAACAGTGGAGTTGGAGGCACATATAACTTGAAGCAATTGCTTTGATGACTGTAAGCTTGGAGAGAGCTGTTTTAACTTCACCACCACCAACAGCTTTGCCAAGAACTAAATAGAGGGAGGTTTTTTTTATAATACTTTCTGAGTGCTTGAATTGAGTGCCGACAAAGTTTTGCGTTCTTTCCAGCAGTTACCCAAGCCAGTGTGCAGCTGAAAGGAAAGCAATCATGCGTGAAAACCTGCCAAGCTAAAAGGAGAGGAAACAAACCAAAAAAAAAGAAGTATAGAAGTAGAGAAGAAAAGAGACGAGGGATTTTTTTTTCTCAAACACAGTGCTTATGATAGATGAATCAAACAGAGGACAGATTCAATCAGTTTGGTAATTAAATGGCAGATTAAACAGTGAATCTTGGTGGTTAAATGGAGGGTGTATATATCATATGGTAGGACATTACTATTCCAACAGTATTCAATAGTGTGCACCTGCACTCCTCCCTCAGTCGAGGGCTGATGGACAAGGACTGAGTTGTATTGTGGTTAGTTTAGTGATCACGTTGTCTATAGGTGCTTCTCAACATGCCTCCTCGATCCTCGATGCTCGATCCTCAAGGGGCGTTCCCACTGATCTATAACTAACACTGGATAGACTATCCCATTGTTTTCGCCCCATCATTCTTTGTAGATCAGTGAGGATCGAGGCCCATGGAGCAAGGGAGGACGTATAAAAGCCCAAATGAGAGACACCCTATGAGAAGGGAGGGTCGAGAGGCCCACAGGTGTAGCTTTAATTGACTTTTTGATGTCAGGTGTTACTGAAATATGAAAAAAACTTCTATGAAACTTCTATTGGATGAGTGTCTGTGGATGTATGCGTGCAGTATTTTTTCATGTTGGTAACTGACCATACTGTATGTTCATATGTCACAAGAAGAACAGGTAGAGAAGGCTAAGAGGTGTGTGGGTTAGTGAGTGGACACGGTACATACTGTACAGTAGGTACACATCTTTATGTTGTACTGTAGTTTAGTTTGCATACAGTATGTGTGTATGTGTGTGTGTGTGTGTGTGTGGCGGGGTGGTGGGGTATACACACCTGTGTACATGTAGCTGTTGTAATGTGTGTGTGTGTGTGTGTTTCATCCCAGCGGCATGTGTGAACCAGCGTCCGGAGCTGTTTGGCTGTGCCGTGGCTGAAGTTGGGGTCATGGACATGCTCAAGTTCCACAAGTTCACCATCGGCCATGCCTGGACCACTGACTATGGCTGTGCAGACAAGCCTGAGGAGTTCCAGTGGCTCATCAAGTACTCTTGACCTCTTTTTCCATCTCTCTCTCTCTCTCTCACACACACACACACACACACACACACACACACACTCAGACACACACTCAGACACACACACACACAAACAATTATTTGCTCAGTTGCTCACACAAACAATCCATTAAGCTGTGAGTGTGTGTCCATATTGTGGCCGCTGTGTTGTGGGCCCTTTGATGCTCTGATCTTTAAATGTCAGATCAGCACCTCATCATTCTCCTCAATTACGTGCTCCCCACACATCAAAGCCACGCTGTACACACACACACAGCCACATGGTGCTACTGTTCACCTCTAATCCCTTTACCACAACAGGAGCAAACAGTAGCAGCTTTCTGTACCTCCTCACATTAATCATCATTAATACGTCCCGTCACTGATATGTCACCGCACTCTGTATTTCAGCGCATGTGCTGATATGTGTGTTGTCACCTGTAATCTCTCAACTTCTTCTTTCCCTCTTCCCTCGTTCCTCTATCCCTCTTTCCTCTTCAACTTTATTCTCTCTCCCCACCTTCTTTCCCTCTTCCCTCGTTCCTCTATCCCTCGTTTCCTCTTCAACTTTATTCTCTCTCCCCACCCAATCCCTCCCTTTCCGCCTCCTCCTCCTTCCTCCTCCTCCTCCTCCTCCTCTGTGAATCCTCCTCGTACTCCCAGGTACTCTCCTCTCCACAACCTCCCGGCCGCCCCGCGCTCCGACGGCCCTCCGTACCCGGCGGTGCTGCTGCTGACGGCGGACCACGACGACCGCGTGGTGCCCCTGCACACGCTCAAGTACGCGGCGACGCTGCAGCGCGGCGTGGGCCGCAGCCCCGGGCAGCGCCAGCCGCTGATGGTGCGCGTGGACACCCGCAGCGGCCACGGCGCCGGCAAGCCCACCACCAAGGCCATCCAGGAGGACGCCGACATCTACGCCTTCATCGGCCAGGTGCTGGGCCTCAGCTGGAGGGACTGAGCGGAGAAGGAGAAGGAGGGTGCGTGGGGAGACAAAAGCACAAAAAGCAATACAAGGCTACTGTAAATGGGAAGAGAACTGAAAACTGTGGGATACACCTGAAAAGCACAATTGATTCGCTCTCAATAACCTGCACACACCTCTGACTTAATCATCAAATTCAACTTCAAAAATAAGCCGTCACTGCCAAATAATAATCATTTTTAAAAAGTCATTTTTTTTGTGGACAATGTATTATGTTCTAGGGGAGAAGGAGAAGGGCGTGGGGAGACGAAAGGTGCCTCTCATTTGGCTTTTATACGTCCTCCCTCGCTCCTCGGGGGCCTCGGTCCTCACCGTTGTACAGTATATAAAGAATGATGGGGTGGCCACAATGGAAGTCTATCCCTTCTTCTATCTTTCTTTATGAAGATCAGTGAGGATCGAGGCCCCAGGAGCGAGGGAGGACGTATAAATGCTGAATGAGAGGCACCCATAAGCACAAAAAAGCATACAAGGCTAAATGGGAAGAGAACTGAAAACTGTGGGATATACACCTGAAAAGCACAATTGATTTGCTCTCAATAACTTTCACACATCTCTGACTTAATCATCAAATACAACTTCAAAATAAGCCGTCACTGCCAAATAATAATGATTATTAAAAAGTATTTTTTTTGTGGAAAATGTATTATGTTCTACACAGCACAGTGTCTGTAATACTACTTTTCAACACTAGATGGCAATAGCAGACAACTTTTATGCATTACCATTATGCACACGCAATGACAACCACTGCCAAACCGACAGTACTGAAAAAATGCTATTGATCTGGCCAAATGTCACACTCCTCCTCTAGACTAAGCCATGTTTGTAGTCTGATTAAGAGAGCTATGCCCCGAGGACTTTAATTACAAAACCAATCAAATGTGTTGGGGGTAGAGGGGTGGCACAGAATACCATCATGAATGTGAGGAATGAGAAGAAGAGAGAACCAGATTACTGTCAGTGTGTGATGTATCCATGCATTATTAACCCTTCCCATAGCTCCGATCAGTCTTTTTTGGAAATAACTGAATGGCAAAAGTATGTTTGGCAATTAACATAAAAATTGTACAGTGCACAGTACAGGTACAGTGCTTATAAAGTCACATTTTTATATGTATGAACTATTTTATTTTGCTATTGTCCTTAAATTTAGCCATACCATGCTTTAGTTATTATTATCATATATAATTAACTGAGTGACTTATTTGATTGCTATTCTCATTTCACTGTTTTATTTCTCATTAGGTTAGTGCTTAAAATTATTGTTCTACTGATAATATTACTATTCTCCCTAGTTTGTAATTGTTCACTGTTAATTTAATTTGTATTGTTATTTATTTGTATGTCGCTTTGGACAAAGGCGTCTGCTAAATAACCATAGCCATAGCCATAGCCATAGCCATAGCCATAGCCATAGCCAACTAAACTAAATTGAATAGTTATATAAATAGCTATTAAAGGGACTACTAATGCAATGCATTATTTACATAACCACATCAAAACTAAATTTCACATAAAGATATAAAGCTATTTCTTTTTTATGTTACCTATTAATATGTCATATCTGATTGACTATAATGCAATCCATTTGCTAGCATAAACAACATCAAACTTAAGCATTAAGCAAATATGGTTTATTGCTGCTGACACTGATAGCTTGTTGGTGGTTCTAAAGTTGTGTTGGTTAGGGCAGCCTTAGTGTAATGTCATGTAAGTGAAAGCCTGTGAACTGAGAGAAGCCATCTTCAGCTGCAGCTGCCTCCTGAAGCAGGCCACCGAGTGTCACTTATCAGCTGTCATCCGGGAGGAGGGGAGAGAGGGAGAGAGAGAGGAGAGGAGAGAGGGAGGGAGGAGAGAGGAAGAGGGAGAGGAGAGGATTGGAGAAGAGAGGGGCAGTGAGGCGGTTGGAAGGGGAGGGTAGGGCAAGATTGAAGTAGTAGAAGTAGTAAAAAAGGGGAATGGTAGTGAGAGGCAGAGTGGTCGCCAGCTAAAGAGGAGGGGATTGGCATAAGGGCAGGGATGGAGAGAGAGAGAGAGAGAGAGAGGGGGAAAAGTTGGAGAGAAAGATTTTGAGAGAGTGAGAGCCTGCTTGTAGGAAGGCAGAGGGGAATTGAGAGAAAAACAGAATAAGAGAGCTTGAGGGAGAGTGAGACACAAAAAAATAGGAGAGAGGGGAAGTGGATGAGGAATTGAGGGAGAAAGAGAGACTAGAAGAAAGGAAGCGAGTGAGACAGAGAGAGAGAGAGAGAGAGAGAGAGAGAGAGAGAGAGAGAGAATCCCAGTCTCCTGGATTGGCGGTCACGGGGAGTTTAATCAGGGCTCACTGCAGCCAGGCGCGGGCGAGTTGCTCCGCTGCTCGACTGAACCATTGGCCCTCCTAAGCACGTCTCAGTGGAGCGCTCCCAGGGCCGGGGGATGGAGGGGGGAGCGAGGGATAGAAAGGGAGAGAGAGAGGGATGAGGAGGAGGAGGAGGAGGAGGAGGAGGGATGGGTCATGGATAGGTAAAGCTGTGCTGGGCCATGGTGAAATCTCTGATCTCCCTGCTGCATCTGGGCCGGGGCTGATGAGAATATTAAAAAACACACGCACACACTCTCTACATATCTCCCTCTCTCTGTCACTCGCTCGCACGCACGCACACACACACACACACACACACCTTGGTGTCTTACCTTCTCCTGCACACTCATCCTACTTTCGCTGTCATACACTTACAGTACACACACCTTACTTGCTCTCTTACTTTCTTACACACACACACACACACACACACACACACACACACACACACACACACACACACACACACACACACACACACACACACACACACACACACACACACACACACACACACACACACACACACACACACACACACACACACACACACACACACACACACACACACACACACACACACACACACACACACACACACACACACACACACACACACACACACACACACACACACACACCCCTCTAGTGCCTCTGGGAAACTGTAGTGAGGGGGGCCAGGAATTATTCAGCAGGAAGGTGGAACTCTACCTCAACTCTCTATGGTCCCAGAGGACACATCCGCTAACCACTCCACTCCACTCCACCATCCAGCAGTTTGTGTGGTGTGTGTGAAGATGTGAAGAGTAGAAAAGGGGATGGTGTCAAGTATGAACTAAAGAGTTTCAAGCCACAGATATCAACATGAAACTTTTTGTCTTTATACTGTATTAAGCCCCAACTCAAACCTTTTTTCCTTATACTGTACTGTCTGTGCTCCAAAAAAAAGCTTATAGTGTCAACTGCTTTAGTGCAGTGTTTGTGTATTCCCTTTGTTCCCACCTTAAGTGGTCAAACAGTTCAGCAGAGGCACCCACACACTGACACACACACACACACAAACACACAAACACGCTTTGTTTGTTCACACTTACAACAGCGGATTAATTCCTCAAAGCCGATTTGACCGCTGGCTGGCGTTTAGTCTGCTGGAGAGCGGGGAGAGAGAGAACTTTCAGCTCAAGTTTCTCTCTCCTTCACACCAGCTTAGCTGTGGGTGGACGAGTGTCCTTCTCCTCCTCCTCCTCCTCTCTCTCTCCATCTTTCTTCCTCTCTGTGGGCCTGCCTTTCATCTTCAGAGAAAGAGGACAAAGAAGTCCCTTACCATCTCATTGCTGGGAGTCACTTGTGTGTTTACTTTCGTCTAACCCGACCCTTCTATTTTTTCCCTCCTCTTTTGCCGCTCGCTTTCTTCCTCTGAAACCCACCCCCCTCCTTCTCCTTGAGTAGCCGACACACACACACACACACACACACACACACACACACTTCAGAACCGCCCCTTTACTCTCTTCTCCATCTGTATTCTTCACCCCCCTTCGCTTCTAAGAGCCAAAACACTCGGACAAGTATTGTTTATGGGCCTGTAATGAGTGTTTGTGAGGTGCTGGTGTGGACCTGCTTGGCTTTGGGGGTAGTTGCAGTTTCCAGGTCTGGAGCCGTAGCTCTCGGGCCCCTGGCACCAGTGATGCCGCCGCCACCGCCGCCGCTGCCACGCTACAGCCTTTCGCCCGTACACAAAGATTAAACGAGTGTGTAAATAATGATTTTTCTGTTCTTAAATGCCACCCTCTCGGTGTGATTTACGGGGGCTTACAGGGGCTCCCTCTCGCTCGCTTGCGCTCTTCCTCACTGCCTTTCGGTTAAGAGGCAGGCAGCTCCCTGGCAGCGGCGAAGCAACAAGCGCAAGATAAAACTCATTAACTCCACGCTTCTCCCCGCGCTGTAATAAAAGTACAATATGAAAAGATGAATTTCTGCCTGCCTGTTCTTCTGAGAGAACAGTGCAACCTTTATCTCGCTCACACAACACACACATACACATACACGCATGTGACTGCATGCACACATACTCACACCCGGCTAAGCAAGTGCTTTTTAGCACTCTGGTAAATCTTCAGGGGTGAGAAGAGATTTATCTGTTCGTGGTTAAGTGACAGTGAAATGGGTAGAGTGAGAGTCGAGACGCGATTAAAATGAAAGAGCAGAATTGATTTGAACAATCCACTTTTGATTGAAAGTTTTACGTCTGAGACTTGCTTGAATGAAACGATACTTAGCACATACTCCAAAAGAAGAATTGAAAGGGGACTTTCATAATAATTCTGAAAGTACTGCAAGGAACAGCAGGGTCCAATGCAAGATCAGTTACAATGAGAGCCCCCCTCAGAGAGAGAGAGAGAGAGAGAAGACCAGAAAGAAATGGGCAGACCGTTTTTATCATCAGAATTTTTTAATAACACATTTTTTTCGATATTGCAACAACCATCTGTTTCCTCTAACAGGTAAAAATCATCAAAAAAACAAAACGGAAAACGGGGGAAAAAAATAACTTCCAAAAAGAACCAAAAATAAAAAAGATTTTTTTTTTTTGTTTTACTTCAAAAGCCACCTTCAGTTCCAGTCCTCCATATGTCCTCGTCTTCAACCCACAAAACTCAACGCTAAAACTCCACAGTGAGCATGTTACTTGACACATAGTTTCTTCCAAACAAATTATAAAAATAGATTGCATTTTCAAATACATATTTACAGTATTAAACACATGGATCAGAAGGAGGAGAGGTACGAATGGAGCAACTCATTCAGTAACAATCAGCCCAATGATAATTACTTCCAGCACCATGTGTCAAATGTGAGGGGGGGGGGGGGGGGGGTCATGTGTGTGGATGGTTCTTCTGCAGGAGTGTGTGGGAGCGCCGCTTAGGCGTTTGTGATAAGCTCGGAGTCCGTCTGAAACTATGGCCGCGTATAAATACAGAGATGACAACGATGAGAAGAGGACAAAATGTCGCTGAAAGGGAAGTTGAGTTACTGTACTATTCCATGCCATTCAATCAGATATTCAAAAAGCAAAAATAACCAACGTCATTTCAGACATGAATGCTTTGCTGTAACTAATGGTATGTTGGGGATATGGATATATATGATCCCGAAAGTAACTATCGCCTCGTTTGGATAAAACTCCTCTATTAGTGCTGCGGTTGTGTGGCGTTTCTTAAGCCAAGATTCTTGTGTGTCTCCATCTGAAGCTTCAGACATTGTCTGCGATGACAAAAAGTAAACGGAGGATGACTCAGCCCGTACGAGGCAGACGTTAGGCCGCCTGGGCCACGTTGTCAAGTCCATCACGTCCCGAGTCGAGTGTTTGATGCGACGCTGTTGAGGTCTCTGATGTGAAATTAAAAAGTGGGGAGCGTAATCTGTTCCTCAAAGGAGCCATCTTATCTCACTCTCGGAGACGTACATCTGTCTGTATGTCTGTCTGTCTGTCTGTCTGTCTTTCTGGCCGCCTCTGACGAAGAAGTCATAATATACAGAGAGAGAGAGAGAGGGGAGAAAAGAGCCTAGAAGTGATGAGGCCTGTACAATCCAAATCCGCAAACGCTTCCATTCAAAAATACTAAACACATTCAAGGAGCAAGCTCCTTCTCCTCACACACAGATGTGACACACACACACACACACACACACACACACACACACACACACACACACACACACACACACACACACACACAAAAGATAATCTCCCCAAAATGGAGCTCTCCAATCCAGTCTGTCTGCTAAGATAATCAGCAGAAACACAGAAAACAAACTAATTGGTGTTTAGGGGTGCGTGTGTGTGTGCGTGTGTGTGTGCGTGTGTGTGCGTGTGTGTGTGTGTGTGTGTGTGTGTGCAAATCTGTCCGTGTTTTTTAAATGTAAGGTCAGCACATTAAATAATCAATATAACCACTGGTAATACAAAATAAATTAAAATTTGGACACCTTGACAAAGTGAAGAAAACAAAACTCATCATCCTCAGCAAAAATTAAAAAGTGCTCAGGTTGCCATGGCAATATATGAGCATGAGCTCAAAGCCAGTATTGTGAACAAATGTTTCATTTTTTTTTTTTTTTTTACTTATTTCTGTTTTCTTATTTAAACCAAATGTCTGAATAATCTCCAACAAAGCATCATTTCATTCATTTTTCATCACAACAAAAAAAAAAGAAAGAGAAGAGAGAGGAACAACCAAACAAACAACATTTTTTTTTTAAACCAATAAATAAATATTTGAGTAAATATGATATATATGATCACTTTTGGACACAACCCTTCCCTCTTTACAGTGCAACATCCCCAAAGCGAGAGGGTAGTGGGAGAAACAAAAGCCCTCTCCACCTTGGCCACTACTGGCCACTTACATAGAGAGAGCCAAGGATGGCAGGGAGGAGGTGTAGCAAGTCAACAAAAGAGAGGATAGTTCACAGAAAACAGAAAGGATAAACTCTCAGTGTTTAACAAAAAAGAAAAAGACACACTCTTTGTGGACAGGTCAGTGGACAAGAACACGGAAATGCCTTTTGGATATATATTATTCAAAAGTCACTATAATGTTCTGACATTTTGTGTCCCTAAATACCGCTGTCTTTTTCTCCTGAAAACGCAGCATTGTAAAGCCCAGCCTCTTGCATTGATTGACTGACTGATTGATTGATTGATTGAACAGTATATCTACCCTTCAGGGTCAACCATCGGTAGAGGTCAGGGTTTGTAAAAGAGGTGATCCGTGGGGTGTTTTTGGCACCTGTTTGTAGGTCAGTGTGAGTGAGAACACTTCAGCACTAGAGCAGATTCGGTTCCAAGGCGGATGTTTAGCTGCTGTCTCCAGATCAGTTCAAGGGTGCGTTCGATGCTGCTATGGGTCGATGTAGTCTATTCCTCCAATCGGAGTCCAGTATATATAGCAGACGGAGCTGGTCAACCAATCACTGACTGACCCTGTCGCCCCCAGCAGGCGAAGAACAGGAGTGCAGATCGGGTTCTGTGCCGTGAGGTCACACACTCTCTGACCAATCAGAGAGCAGCGTGTGCATGGGTCACATGACGGACAAGGAAGAGTCGCACCGAGGTGCAAGTGTACAACCACTGTTGGAGGGGGGAAAAGGAAGGTAAGGGGTTAAAAAATCAAGGAAAAGGGAGAGAATGAGGGAGAGGAGTGCTCGCGATACTGCGCTGCCTCTGCTGGTCCAACACCTCATCCACCTCAATCCACCTCCAGCCCCCACCCCACCGCACACCCCCAAACCCGTTTAGTGGTCCACATCTCTGGGCGGTGGCTCCTGGCGTATGGGGGACTTCACACTCTAGTTCCCCGGGGGGAACAGACACATCTGGCGTTTCTTCTGCTGGGCTTCTGTTAAGACATCCGAACTCACCCACCCCCCTATGTTCAGTTCAGGCCCATCGGTGTGTGTCTTTGAGTGTTGTGGTGCGTGTTGTTTTTCGTGTGTTTAATAATGGGCGTGTGTTGTATCATGTGTGCGCGTGAGGGGCGTGGCTTAGACCTGCACGCCACGGCCGTGCATTTGGATGACCTGAGCCCTCAGAGACTGGATGGCCGACAGGATCTGTTTCTGGTGCTCCAGGGAGGTGATGCCCAGACTTAGCACGTCCCTGTGGGTACAAACAACCAAACACACACACACACACACACACACACACACACACACACAGAGAAAGACAGAGAGTACAAAATGTGTTAATTAGGACAGCACAGTCTACGAGCAATAAATCCTTGTCATAATGAACCCGTACACTAAAGCATACACAACATTTACATGCGCACAAACACACACTCACAGAAAGAGAAAGAGAGTTTTTACTGTTTTTATCTTTATTTTCTCTTTACATTTATTTACCCATTTTCTCTTTTTTCCCTTATAATTATGATTATTGTCTCCCGTTTTGAGTTTTGTTTATTATTGTTATTATTATTATTGCTAATATTATTATTACTTGTAATGCTTTGGCAATATTGTAACCTCAACAGTCATGCCAAAAAAGCACAATGAAATTGAAATTGAAAGAGAGAGAGAGAGAGAGAGAGAGAGAGAAAGAATGAAAGAGAGAGAGAGAAAGAGAGAGAGAGAGAGAGCGAGAGAGACTCACTGGACGGTCATGCGGGCCACAGACTCCAGGTAGCAGTATCCGGCGGCGGTGAAGTTGTCCTTGTAGCGGCCCATGTCCACGGCCTCCAGCCACTCCCCCACCGAGCTGAAGGAGGGGAAGGAGGGCAGCGTGCAGCTTCTCTCCGCCAGAGAGATGGACGAGCTCAGGGTCCTGACGGAGACACGCAGTACAGTAGAGGGTGGGGGCATGAAATCAGATATTCTAGTGAGCTCCAAAACATGTCAATATTTCAATATTTCATAACAACAAAGTATATCCAACTATACAGGAGGAGCGTGTGTGTGTGTGTGTGTGTGTGTGCGTGAGTGTGTGTGTGTGCGCGTGTGCGTACTGTCTGTGTGTGTGTCTGTGCTGTGTGTGTGTGTGTGTTCTGTGTGTGTGCGCGTGTGTGTGTGTGTGTGTGTGTGCAGACTGTAATGCATGTGGGAGGACATCATTCTCCTCTGTGGCATAAATCAGTAAATCAGTGGAATTCTCTTCCTATAGAGATCATTTCATGCACTACTTGCACTCATTCTCAAGCTTAACAAAGCGTTGGTTGGTGGGGATGCGGGCAATAATGTCTGTAAAAGATGTGTACAGTATCTAGTATGTAACTTTGTGAATCTGTACTGTACACTATAAATACTTTGTTATCGCTCCATCTTCCTGCCCAGAGACTAGCAATTTGCTACGATCTGGCACAAGGCATCTAATAATATGTTTTGTGCCAGGTTTGTTCTGTGTTCTGTCCCTGCTCAAGTAAATACATTACATTTACATATACGAGAGTATAACAGGTACGTTGCCGTATGAACAGACTGTTTCAAGCCAAGCTGTCGGGTATTAATGAGTTGTTTTTCCAATCGGCCCTTGTTTTCCCCTCACACAGCTGTCTATCATTACACCTGTCTCCTCCAGTGGCAGTGCGGCGCGGAATGCTGTGCGGTGCGGAATGCTGTACGTACCAGCGTGGAGGAGCCGATGGTGTCCAGATTTATGGAGGATCTGTGAGTGTGTGTGTGTGGGCAGTGCGGCGCGGTACGCCGTACGTACTGTATCTGCGTGCTAGCGTGGAGCTGATGGCGTCCAGATTTATGGACGGTCTGTGTGTGTGTGTGTGTGTGTGTGTGTGTGTGTGTGTTGGGGGGGGGGGGAGTGGAGGGACATGAGAGCAGGGGATAGAGGGTGTGTGTGCGTGTGTGTGCAGTGCGGCGCTGAACCCCGGTGCGTACTGTACCTGCGTGCCAGCGTGGAGGATCCGATGGCGTCGGGCGTGCGGATGCTCTTGCTGAGGGCGCTGTGGATCTGGCTGAAGCTGGGCCGCTCACTGCGCTCCTTCTGCCAGCAGTCCAGCATCAGCTGGTGCAGCGGCGCCGGGCAGTTCACCGGAGCCGGCAGCCGGAAGCCGTCCTCGATGGCTTTGATCACCTGGAGAGGAAGAGGAAGAGGGAGAGGAAGAGGAAGATGATGGGACGGGACGGGACGGGATGAAGATCATTAGGCAATTCGCTAATGATCCTCACTAACTTACCCAGAAAATCCACTGCTTTAATACAAAGTATACTTTCTAAGGCTTCAGAATTTTCCATTTTGCATAATTACACACGATATAGTTTTTTGCGCAAATTAAACACTTTTCAATTCTACACACCATAATATTAAGTGAACCATCAGGGGGATTTGAGCAGTAGGGAGTGAACAGTGAGAGAGAGAGAGAGAAGAGACGACGAGCAGAGCCAAATGAAAACGTTATCTTAGTTGAAGATTTATTTCTCCATTCGCCCCATTCTCTCCCTCACGCTGGTGCTACAGGCCAAACAGCACTGCTGGTGAACTGCTATCTCTAGACAGAAATTCAATTCACCAGCAGCTATCTGTGTAACAAAAGCCAACGTGTTTATCTGCCGCGGTTTCTGCCGCCTAGTACACAAGGAACAGAGCGGCGATGGCAGAGTGCTACAATGGAGGCCCCCTCGGAGAAAACTGAAATAACAACTTAGAGAGACTCGCGTACACAGGGGGGGCACGCAGTATTTATGAGATCATCTGCTTAGCATGTGCTTTTCCCCCCTCACAGGGGATTTGGGGAATTGTGTCCTTTTTATTCCCTGTGGAAATGTGTGCAAGTGCTAATCCTAATAGGAGCAAAATCTCAGACACATTAAAAACTGCAACAACAAACAAACAAGCCGCTCATACTCGTTTCTTTGTCTCAAATACATAAACACATTCAGAGGCGCACACAATATAACCTACTCACACACTCACACACACACGCGCACAGTGAAAAGCCAAACATCTAATCAGATAATATCTGATTCCATTAGAGAGATGCAGATAAGGCGACTGTGTCAGGCCACAGATAGACAGTGTGCGTAAACAAAAATTGTTCACGCTTAAAAATGCCACCCGCCTGAGGCATTTAGCAACGCTGACCTTTGACAAAGTCTGCTATGATTTTATATGATAAAACAAGATATGGAAAAGTCGCCGAAAACGAGCAAGTATGTATGTGAATTTTAACAGCTCCATCTAACCGACCCATGTACGTGCTTTACATGATAATCATGGCTTTGCTTTGTGTAGTCTGTCTCACTACAATCAAAGGCCCACATTATATACTGGTGTGTACTATTTTAGCCTGAATGTAGATGGCAGAAGAGTTACAGATAAATACAGTCTTTAACAGGGATGACAAAAGATGTGGCAACCATATGCTGTCGCGTTAATCTACTTTTAGACACTTTTATCGACACTTAGGGAACAGGACTGCTATGATCTGTCTCTAATCGCCTTTTCAAAAACATACATTTCAGGAGATTTAGCCTTCTTCTACCCCACTGAAACTATTAGGAGCGTATTAGTTTGGCTTTTTAGTTGAAGTACAGTTTGTGTTTGTGTGTGTGTGTGTGTGATTTGGAGGGGGAGTTGATACAGTAGCAGTTGCTTTAAAAAGAAAAAAACGCTAAAAATAAAAATCCCTTTTTCTGGACTTTAGGGAATAATCCCATTTAGGGGACAATCTCCTTGGCTGGTGCACAAACAAACACAAAACACAAACACAAACAGCGATGGCCACGTTTGGGGTAAATATCGCAGGCGTCCTCTGGCCTGGCGGGCGCCCGCGCTTTAGCTCGACTCCTTCTAGTCGAGCGCCACACAGATGGAAGCGGGGGAGCACACAGAGCGCACACGGCACTAATTGGTCACAGAGGCTGAAGACAGCGACTTCAAAAGCCGTCTCACACACTTGTCTGTCTCCAAAGCGTCGCAAAGAAGAAGACGAAGAAGAAGAAAAAAGAGGTCTGACTCAACCCGGCTTCTTAAAAAAGAATGAAATAAATAAATGCAGGAACAGAGAGAGAGAAAGAAGAGTGACAGAAGATGGACAGAGATGAAGAGAGAGGGCAAGAGAGCGAGAGAACCAGAGATGAGAGTGGCAGAGAGAGCTAAAGGGACAGACAGAGTAAAAAGAGAGAGAGAGAGAAAGAGAGAGAGGCAGGCAATAGAGCTCTCTCCAAAGGACACGACCCCACACACGAGCATGCACACCCACTATGACAGACGCGCAGAGACAGACACACAAACTTTCAGTCAAAGTCTACGCAATATTTCTTCTTCCCGTCTGTCAACAAATCTCTTTGTTGAATCTCAAGAGAGGGATTGGGGAGCACACATGCTCTTTTGTCAGACTTCTGAAGCTCATTTAGATTTGAATCTGAATTTGAGAGAGAGAGGCAGAGAGAGAGTGCGGGAGAAGAAGATATACTCACATCTTCATTGCCCATGTCCCAATAGGGTCGCTCCCCAAAGGACATGACCTCCCACATGACGATGCCGAAGCTCCACACGTCCGAGGCAGAGCTGTAGCGGTGGTACTGGATGGCCTCAGGAGCGCTCCACAGCACCACACTCTTACCACCATGCTGAGAGAGAGAGGAGGAATGGACCAGAGAGAGAAAGAGAGAGAGAGAGAGAGAGAATAGACAGATCAAATGGATAGAGAAAAGAAGAGTTCAGACAGAAAAGGAGAAGAAAGGGAGGGGGTGAGATAAAGTAGAGAAAAGATATAAGAGAGATGGCGAAAGAGAGAGAATGACAGAGGAAGAGAGAGAAGGATGGAGAGAGAGAACAGGGGGAGGACAGTAGGATGTGGAAGAGGAGTGAAAAAATGGGCAAAAAGGAGGGACAGAGAGAAAGAGAGAGCTTTTTAATGCAATTCTGCCATTTGGGTCAATATTACATTACACGAAATTCCACTGAGCCATCATACACGATCAGCAGAGAAAAAGATGAGAGAGAAAGAGCCAGGGAGAGCAGAGGAGGTGACACTGAAGTAAGCGTGTGAGAGGAGGAAGATTGAGGGAGTGGTTAATGTCACACTGTGAGACACACACACACACACACACACACACACACACACACACACACACAGTTATACACACACACACACACACACAGAGAAATACACAAATGTAAGGATCTTACACGGGTTTCACACTATCAAGCGGTGCCTGCTAGCATAACATGAAGACAGTTTGGTGTAAGATTGCATTTCACACTGCCCTCTTCACTGCTAGGTCTGAAGTGTATGTGTGTGTGTGTGTGTGTGTGTATGTGTGCACATACATGCGTGTGTGTGTGTGTGTGTGTGTGTGTGTCTGAGAGAGAGAGTGGCTGTTGCCAGGTCTGTGGGGGTGGTAGGCTGGGGACATGTTTGTGAAAAAGGTGAAATAACAATTTTTTTATGACTTTCTTAACATCTTATTGTTTTTATTCTTGCAAAGCCAAGACACTCTAGGTGAGAACTGGCATCACATTCACTGCATTGGACTCTCAACATAAAGAACCTTCTCCCTTTCAATCAATATCAGTAGCACAAAGCGTTCGTAGCATTACTGTATGGATATGCCAATCAAGGCCATTGGAATGGAGCTGAATTAATTTAGAGACATAATCAACCTTATTTCAGAATTCAGTCTCAGAGACAAGACAGATTCTGTATTATGGTATAACTAGCATATTCTGAATGTCATGTTGATTTGTTCAGACTCCACACAGTTAGAACATTCCCATCCCATCTCAGCTCTTATATTCCTCGCATGTCAACATGACTGGGATGAACAGACCTGGACACTACATGAGACAGCCTGCCATTGTGATGAGAGAAACGCATGACGGATGTGAAACCCACACTCAAACACACACACACACACACACACACACACACACACACACACACACACACTCAAACACACAAGCACACACACTGAGTGACAGACAGAAAGGCTTTAAGATGATGAAAAAGAAAAACCCTCCATGGCTCCCGCTTCTTTTGACAAAATGGAATAAAGGGTGCACTGGCATGCAGAATTCACAACACAATAACTGTTCCAAGAAAACATATGCTACACCTTTTCTCAAGGATTTGTAAGGTGTTTCTTCCTTCACAATCTTGTTTTGTATCCCCTTTTTATTCATTCGTCATTTCATTCTATTCTCATCTCCACTACATATGTATTATGTACTATACGTGCTATGTATGTATAATATTGTATGGTTCCATATTATATTACGTATTATTTGATCTGTGTCAAGTACTGTATATTGGAGACAGTATACTCACAAGTGTAGTGTACACGGCTTCGATCTTGTCGT
>NC_085017.1:16338201-16340701 GCF_963854185.1 Sardina pilchardus
TTTATAAAAATCTGGCTTGTTATTGATGCCCATTCGTTTGATGCCCATGTGGTCATGAGGAGGACTCACACACTGTGTGTGTGTGTGTGTGTGTCTGTGTGAGTCTCTTTGTGTCTCCCTGTATGAGTAAGTGAGTGAAAGAGTATGAAAGAGAGAACCAGAAAATGTTTTTGATTGTTTACGAGTTAAAGAAAAATAGTGGCAAAAAGAGAGATTGATGTCTTTTTTGCATGTCTTTGTATGTCTGTGTGCGTGCGTGTGTGTGTGTGTATATATGTATGTGTGCATGTGTGTCTGTGTCTGAGTGTGTGCGTATCCGTGTGTGTACAGTATATGTGTTTACGTGTGTGTGTGTGTGTGTGTGTGTGTGTGTGTGTGTGTGCGTATCCGTGTGTGTACAGTATATGTGTTTACGTGTGTGTGTGTGTGTGTGTGTGTGTGTGTGTGTGTGTGTGTGTGTGTGTGTGTGTGTGTGGGAGCATGAGTGAGTTAGAGAACCAGAGAGCCTGTTTGGTTGTGCTCAGTCTCCTGTGCTGCTGCAGTAATGGGCTTTAAGCAGGAGCCATGCTGCTCAGCACTGAGGGGCGTGAGTTTGAATGAATCAACTCATGTGGGGGAATCGAGTGGTGCAAGTAGTCCGTTTACGCTTGGGAACTTGGAAGGCTCTAGAGTGCAGTGTGTGTACGTTTGCCAGTGATGTGTGTGTGTGTGTGTGTCTGTGTGTGTATGTGTGTGTGAGTGTGTTAACAACTGCACAAAAGAGCATGTATGTCTGCAACTGAAAACATTATGGAGAGGATGTTTCGAAACAACTAAAAGAGCATGGGAGCATGTTTTTAACCAAGAGAGAGACAGAGAGAGAGAGAGAGAGTTATGTATCCTACTGAGCATGAAGAAACATACACGTGTATGTATGTGTGTGTGTGTGTGTGTGTGTGTGTGTGGATGTGTGTGTGGATGTGTGGATGTGTGTGTGTGTGTACATACCTTCTCGTAATACTTGATCTCGTACTCGGTGCGGCTGCGGTTTGGGTAGCTGGGCTCCCTCCATACCAATGTCACACTACGCTGCTCAATCTTCTCGGCCCGCAGCTCACTCACCATAGAGGGTGCTGGAGAGATGGAAAAGGGGAAAAGAGAGAGAAAAAGAGGGGCTGAGATTAATAATTGAAAATGTTCCTATCTGAAGGGAACCCTTGCTTTGTATGAATATTAGATAAGACGGACAGTGCTATGCATGCATTTGTATCTCTCTCTCCCTCTCTCGGTGTGTGTGTGTGTGTGTGTGTGTGTGTGTGTGTGTGTGTGCATGTATTTGATTGACAGTTGAGTCACTGCAGCTTTGGTGCTGCAGGACTGATGATGATGATGATGATGGTGGTGATGACAATGAAGATGATGACGATGTCTCTGTTCAGTGATTGTGGGTCAGTGCTCCGTGTGTGGCTGTCCGTGTACTGCAAGAATGACTGATAACTGACGAGGAAGAACAGGTTTTGAGAAAGGCTTAACAAAGGTCATAAGAATAAACTTTTCCGAGGCAGAACCTTTTGATGTGCAAATTGGGCTATGATGGATGCCTCGTCATTGCTGAACAAATCTAAGAATTAAATAATATTTTATGAATTAGACTCTGAAGGGAGAAAAACAAGTCTTGACAAAAGCAGGTGACTAAACTTTGCACAACACAACCTTTTGATGTGCAAATTGGGCTATGATGTTCAGTAATGAATTATATCAATCAAAAATACAAAATTCTATTAATAGAACTAAGAAATCATCAGATTATTCAACAACATACGAGTTGAGTTGACAGAGTTGACAGTCTCTTATGATTCTATACTGAGCCCCAGCCTATACTCACTGTATTTCACTGTGCACTGTACATCTCAAATAAGACCTTGAAAATAATGAGCCAGTGAGATCATAGGATACTGAGATACAGTAGCACATGCTTTGGTGCAACCAGGTTGTAGTCAATGCAACAATATCTCATATATTACCATTAATGCACTATCTTGCCTTTGGCAGTCCTAGCTGAGCATACAAGGGGAAAAAAAACACTCAAGCTTGAAGTAGAAAATACATCTTATTTTCTTTTGACATCCTGACCGGCAGTCTGAACAGCCAATGAACAGAGCCGGCAGATGAGTGAGCGGGAGTGAGCAAGTCCCGCCCCTCTGAGCATGAGCACTGATGAAGAGATGATAAATGAGGCAGGACTCAGGTGAGAGCTGTCAATCAAGCCTCGTTAGTGAATGATCGACAGCCCGGGCTCTGAACATCCAACAGTGGGTCTGACAGGAAAACTGTACAGCTGGATGATCGAGCTACAACTTCATTTTTCTCTGTCTCACACCCACATGCGCGCACGCACACACACACACACACACACACACACACACACACACACACACACACACACACACACACACACACACACACACACACACACACACACACACACACACACACACACACACACACACACACACACACA
>NC_085017.1:16350701-16365701 GCF_963854185.1 Sardina pilchardus
AGGGAGAGAGAAAAAGAAAAAGGTAGAAAGGAACAGAGAGAGACAGATAGACAGAGCGAGGAAAGGAGAGAAAGAATGGCCTCACATCAGTTTCCCTAATGTAGTATTCATGAAGGTCAGGGAGATGGGGGTTTGGAGGGGGACGAGGGGAGTTATGGCATATTGTCTCAGAAAAACAGCAAGGGCATAATGCCCGTTAACCTTCTCCATAATCTGCCATTCTTTATGCTTCGCTAGTGAAGGGGAACAGAGTTACGCTGGATTAGCACAGATACACATACACCAGAGGAGGCTCCTCCATTGAGGAAAGGGAGGAACAACCTCCCTAAAACTTCAGGGATTTTTTTTTATTTTTATTTTTTTAATTTATCTGATAAATTATTCTTAATATTACTATTTGGACACGTTGAATGAGCTAAAATCGTTCTCCTAGGTCAAAATGCCAACAGCACCCCCTATCGCAATTCAAAATTACTGTACGGAGGAGCTTCCTCCTCAGACCCCTCATTGAAGTCCATTATAAACTTCTCAGACCCCCGCGGCTCGTGAACCCCGTCGTTTTCAATGGGCAAGGGAGGAAGCTCCTCCGTTGGAGTGGGCGGGTCTAGCCAGAGGCTCTGGAATTTAGCGCCAACGGTGAACCAATAAGCAGCTAGCTCCTCTGGATTACACCGTGCAAGACCGTGATCTGCGTCCACAACGAGAAGAATAATGTGTTGAACGGGAGGCTTGTTTTACATTGCTAATTGCTCGTGAAATAAAGACTACAATGGCATCAGAGGACGCTGTCCATATTTTTACTGAACAAACATTTTACACATTCAATTACAGTGCAAAGGTTAGGATAAAAGCAGCAGGAAGACCAGTTCCAAAAATCCATATTCCAAAAAAAGATGGTAATGCTAAATCTAGTGTAGTGAATGCTACATGGTATGACAAATACTCGTGGCTAACTGGTAGCACAGAAAACAGTCGGCTATACTGCTGGCCTTGCCTGCTAATGGGGAAGTCACGAACGTGGACAGTTCAGGGATTTACTGACAATTTGGATATTTGGATAGCCAGGATAGGGCAACAAAACGCCAATTTGGACATTTGGATAGGGCAACAAAACGCCACGATTTGTGTGATGAGCACATTGAAGCTGTAATCCGATTGTCATTGCTGGGCACAATGCCAATTGATCAGGTTATGGACGAAGGTGTGCGGTTGCAGACTGCACAGAATAATGCAAAGGTGCGCCAGAACAGGGAGACTGTGAAGCGTGTGATTAATGCTACTGCCTATCTGGGCATGCAAGAACTGTCTTTCAGGGGGCATGACGAGGGGGCTGATTCAGACAACAATTCGTCACTATTTACAGGCATGTCTAAAACCATGCAAAACGATCTCATTTCGGCAATATCCAAAACGTTTATTTTTCCTGACTTCCCAGAACTAGATTGATTAACACCCTCTGGAGTCTAAATCCCTCCCTGGGAATTTGAAAAACTGTTCCAAACACACATGTCAATCTTTGCTATTTTTTTGTCCTAGAAACATATAAGTGACACCATAAACCTTTAATCAACTAGTTAAAAGAGAATGTATCAATGGCACTTTGTAAAAACAATAAAAGAAAACCAGTGGCGTAACAAGACGATCACGGGCCCTGGTGCGAGATTTTTTGCCGGGCCCCATACAGGTTTCCATTGACCCCAGGATAACTTAGCTTTGATACATGCAATACACATTAAGAGTGTCTTAAATTCTATGCAAATGGCCTAACGCACTGAAGTAGTTTTAAGTAGTTACAGATTGCAATTTCAAATAAAGAACACACGACTAGTATTCATTACATGTGAAAACATCAAAAAAATTATTTTATTAACAGCCTGCAGGCCAGGGTAATCTAATGTTGCAGCATAAACATCAATTCGCATGGAATTGTGGGAACAAATGCGCTGAAAGGGCAAGCGTAGATTGCTCGCTACACTCGCACTGCGCAGAAACAAAACTTATTTTAGCCTAACGTATTTAATTCAGAAACCAAATAAAATCATTCAGATGCATACAATCCATGTGTGAATTAGGCAATTAGAAGGCCATCTTACGAGCCTTTCGTTGAGCAAAATCGTCAACGATGCTCCCAATATTTAATGCTCTGGCTCTTGCATTTTCTATGGACAGGATAGCTAACCCACTGAGCCTCTCCTGTCCCATGCTGCTCCTCAGGTAGGTCTTAATAAGTTTCAGCTTGGAAAAAGATCGCTCAGCTGTTGCCACAGTCACAGGCAATGTTAGAAACAACATGAGAGCAGTACACACTTCCCCGAATGTAGATGTTACACTGTCATAATCTACCACCAGCATTTTGGCAAGTTGGAAAATAGATGACTGCTGTGAAATCTCTGCTCTAAAGCTAGACCTGAATGCAAGGAGTTGTGATGGGAATGTTGGGGCAATGTCCCTCCTATAATGGTCTGACAAACGTCTTGCTTTTTCAAACAGATCATCATCTCCTGCGAGTTGAAGGGTCATAGGACTTAAAGACTCAAACACATGACATGTTTCCCGCATACTTGCAAATCTTTGGGATAGCTGACTGATTGCGATGTCCAGAGTTGCATTAAATACTTGCACTTTGAAGTATCTCTCTGCATCGGTTAAGCGCTCATCTTCCGATAGTTCATCAAAGTGACGCTTCACTCTCCGTGCTCTAACATTTTCAAATGTACTTCGAACACCCCATTTATTTGCGAGCGTCTGCGCTATAGCCTTGGCCTGGTCAAAGGCACGCCGGTAGTCAGAAAGGACCTGTATAGAATTTTCCAGCAATTGCATTGCTGTCTGTAAATCTGTCTCTGTCTTTTGGAGTGTTTTAGACACAGCATTTAGAGTCTCCAACACTTTTGTCTGCACAACCACCAAAAAAATAAAACCAAATTTTTCCATTGACTTCATCAGCCCAGCAGCTTCATTGCGCTCATCCCCTTTGTCACTCGTAAGCACTATTTTTGTCAGCGCTTTCATTACATCCACATACCTGTACCGTATGGCACTAAGGGATTCATATCTGGAGGACCAGCGAGTGGGGCATAATCGCTTAAGTGTCACATCTGGGTGATCAGAGCCTGAAACTATACCAACGAGCATGCTCCACCTTTTAATGCTGTTCCCAAAGAATGCATATATATGCTCTATGGTTTCATAAAACCGCTCCATCTCTGAGATGTTTTTCACGGAATCATTCAGCACCAAGTTCAGGTTGTGCGCTGCACAGTGAACGTAGGTCGCAAGCGGCTCCTTCTCCCTAATCCTGGCCTGTACCCCCGAGTAAATGCCACTCATGTTTGCTGCTCCGTCGTAGCCCTGTCCACGACATTTTGAGAGGTCAAGGCTATTTCGCCTAATGCTGTCTAACACATTAACTGCCAACTCACTAGCGGATGTATCTACTGTCTCCATAAATCCCAAAAAAGACTCCATCACTTCTATATTGACAGCTTTATCCATTGCATTTCGCACTATTGTCACATATCTGTACACTTGGCTAAGTTGATCATGCTTGGACAGATCCTGCGTAGTGTCCATTATGATGGAAAAAAACGGAGCTTTATTAATGTCGGCTGTAATGTTCTGCTGGACACGCAAGGACAATATGTGAATGAGCTCGTTCTGGATAGCTGGACTGAGGTATTTAATCGAACCCTGTGGGCGGTTTATCAACTCTTTCAGCACAGGATCATAACACGCGAGCAGCTCAATTATCGCAAGAAAATTTCCACTATTTGGCTCTCCTAATACCTCCCGATGACCCCTGAATGCTAGATTACAAGAAGCCAGCGTTAGTGTCACATTTACTATGCGCTCCAGCACTCCCCTCCAAAAAAGTGCGGCATTGCGCACGTCCCTCTCCAAATTACTATCAATGGTCCCATTGAGTTTCCATTGCTCTAACACAACACAGGCTACGATGTGTACCTGGGAGGACTCGTGGGATTCAATTTTTGTAGATAAATGCCCCCAATCACGAACTCCATTCACCCATGCTTTGTTATAATGGGGTGAACTGCGATCCCCAAACAGCCAGCATGGTTCACAGTATGCACAATCCCATTTTGGTGAATAGCAAAGCCAACTCCGCGGCAATTTGATACCGGCCTTTGTGGTCTTATGATAAAACACATCAGAAAAACAGCGATTATGCTGATTTTTAGGGAAAGGACCGCTTGGTTTACAAGAACCAGTTAAGATGTAACGTTTAGTGGAAGCGTCCAATACATTTTCTTCAAAATGTCCCCTGTCTGTGGGATAGCGTTCCTCCCCCAGTCCTGCCCTGCCCTGCTCCTGTTCAGCGCTGCCACCGGCTGTCGCTTCTGCCTGGTCTGGACCACCAACATTGTCCCTGTCTGTGGGATAGCGTTCCTCCCCCAGTCCTGCCCTGCCCTGCTCCTGTTCAGCGCTGCCACCGACTGTCGCTTCTGCCTGGTCTGGACCACTAACATTGTCGTCTACAGTTGGGCCACCTGCGCTACTACCAACTTCATGACTGCAACACAAACAAATGAAACTACCATATTGAAATAACAACTATCCTTTTTACTACCATCACCAGGTCAGAAATGCTAACGTTTCAAATCTTACTACAAACCTATCTACATATCCTACATGCTAGGTTTGATGTTTGATGCTAGGCTGATAGCCTGCTCCTGAGATTAGCCTACCTGTTGCATGACTGTTCACAGTTACTGCTGCTGCTGCTAGGTGTCCTGTTCTCACGGTCACTCTTGCTGAAAAATCCAAATTGGTCTAATTTCGGGAGTTTTGCCACCCTTTCCTCTTGCTCTTTACGCACCTGCCGCTTCTTGCAGCCGCTCTTGTGTATAAACGGCATTTTGATGACTGATATGTGCAGCCACCATTCATTCAAAAAAAAATCACAACAAATCACTCAGCCTACCCAGAAATCCTTGCTGTATCTCAGTACAAAGAAAGATACTCTGGCGAAACAGTATGACGACAAAGAAAGATGGTAATTTGATTTAGCCGTTTTTATTTGATAGTTTGATTCTTAATGGTGAAGTTCTAAAAAAAAAAAAAAAAAAGGGTGGGGTTAGCGACGGGCCCCGGGAGGTCACGGGCCCTGGTGCGACCGCACCGGCTGCACCTACTATAGTTACGCCACTGAAGAAAACCCTAGGATTTCAGTCCTCTCACCTGCAGCAGGCCCATCCAAAAAGCCCATTCAACTTACAGTAATTTGCATTTGAAAGAGACACGCACTAAGTGACCCATTAGTCTGACTTTTTTCCAATTTGTAGTAAAATTACATAACATTTTTAAATGTTCTTTTTACTTATATGGAGCCAACACCATTGTTTTCAAGGTTTAAACTTCAAAAGTCTTAGCTCGATATATATTTATAGTGTATTTTTATACCTTTGACCTTTAACCTTTGGAAATTGTTTTTTAAATAGTTGTGTTTACACTGAATTATTATAAAAAGTAATTTCATTACATCCACTTTACTCTCATAATTATTTTGGAGGATCTCTTGAATATAACCATATGTGCCACTTTTGCATAGATGTTTTTAGTTAGATGAAAAACTTCTCAAGGTATAGCTAGCTGCCTCAAAGTGTTAACATTTGTATTTATTAATTTAGCAGACACTTTTATCCAAAGTGACTTACATATGTCAATTATATAACAAAGATCATTGTCCCTGGAGCAATTTGAGGTTAAGTGCCTTGCTCAAGTGCATAACGGTGGTTTAAATGTCTGGGTAGGCGGCCTACATACTCTATTGTTCACATATGCCACCAATACCATCACAACCTCACATTTGCCACTAACACCGATCAAGTGCACCTTCCTTCCTCCCTTATTTTTATAACCACCAGCCGCCACTGACATACACACACACACTCAAACACACACACACACACACACACACAAACACAGGCACACACAAGACAAACAAACAAACAAACAGACAGACATACACACACACACACACGTGCATGCATGATGGTGATTGCAAACGCTCAAATACATACATGCATGTATTACACATTTCAGTTTAAATCTGTACTCAGGATAATCTCCTTTGTTTTGAAAGCAGGGCTGTATATTAATGCGATAAACCCTCTAATTCTGGGTAAATAAACAGAACGAGAGCACCCCCCCGCTCACTAACTGCCGTGACGTGCTGTCGATCATGGCCCCATGTTATCACCATAACCACTTTCCTGCGGGGATGAGGTGGTTGGAGACTGGTCGTTTGAGCTGCATTTTTCCTGCGTGAAAGTGCTAACCTTGAAGCGGCCACTTCGCCGGATTAGCGAAAGGAAATATTCACGGGACATAAAACCTACAGCGTTTTTTTTTTTTTTTTAAAGTCTCCCCTGGTGACCAGTGGCCAGAGAGTAGCACTCAGAGACATCAGAGTGCATTAGCGGCTAGCGTAGCATTGGGGCTTCTAACTAAGAGCATGTGATGCTATTCTGAGAAGCTGAGGAAAAGCTACAAATAAACACTTAAAACAGCTAGCCATTTACAGAGATAGGATTCCAGGGTAAACATATTTAATATTTACAGGAAATAGGGAAACAAAAGATACCCCATGGAACTAAAGTGTTTGTTGAAGCGATTAGACCATCTGCATACTGTACATGAGCATGTCTATTTGTGTGTGTGTGTGTGTGTGTGTGTGTGTGTGTGTGTGTGTGTGTGTGTGTGTGTGTGTGTGTGTGTGTGTGTGTGTGTGTGTGAGTGTGTGTGTGAGTGTGTGTGAGTGTGTGTGTGTGTACATTGCATTAGGGTGTTTGAGGACAAGCCACGGTTGTGCAAGGCTGAGGCGTTTGTGTGTAGCCTACCTCAAGGGAATGTGAGAGGAAAACACAAAGGGTTAGAAACTGTGTGTGTGTGTGTGTGTGTGTGTGTGTGTGTGTGTGTGTGTGTGAGACCGAGCACGGGGCTTTCATGCCACAGCGGCCTCCCACCACACTCACCAGCTGTTCACTAAAGCCCTGAACCCCGCGTCACTTTCCTGCGTCCAGATGCTGCTCTTACACAACCGGCTTTTCTGATTGGTCAGCATCAAAACTGGAGCACTAACTGACACACACACACAACACACAACACACACACACACACACACACAACACACACACACACACAGGTAATGCAGGAGACACGTCTCACTTGACTTGTGCACTCATAATAAAAAGCTTGCATACACCTGGTCCTCAACAAAACCACTCAGACACGCAAGATTCAGCACGCGCTCCTCAAAGCAAGCGTGCCGCTACAGAGCAAATCTGGTTAACATTTCTTTATAAAAGCACTAATATAGTGAGTGCTCATCTGTAACACAAAGACAACGACACGCACGCACACACACTCACACACACACACACGTTCACCCATATGCGCCTGAGTAATGGATCAAATGAATGGCTCGGTGCCCTGCGCAGTCTCTCCCCACAAAAGGAAGGCGAGGCATCTGTTTGGATTCACAGTGGAGCGTGGCAGAGGAATACCTCACAGGTGACGTGCGGCCATTACGGCTCAGTCCCCTGACGAATGCCGCGTCTCCCCCCCCCCCCCACCCCTCTCCTGAGGACTCCGCCGGGGCAGACAAATGCTCTGCTCCGCTCACAGAGAGAGAGAGAGGGGTAGAAAGAGAGAGAGAGAGAGAGAGAGAGAGAGAGAGAGAAAGAAAGAGAGAGACAGAGAGAGACAGAGAGAGAGAGAAAGAGAGAAAGAGAGAGAGAGAGAGAGGAGACAGAGTTGCCTTAACTACCAGGGCTGTCGGAGGAATTCAAATGCACTGATTTCCATATTTGATCAATCCCTTTCAACACCAGAGAGCCTGTGGTTTTAGTCGGGTTGATGGTGATGGTGATTGGAATGTAAGTAAACAAGCCAAACACCACATGCCGTGCCAAGTTTCCCTCACTTAGTCATTCTCCAAGTGCAGCTACAGACACTTTTGTGGGGAAGTTCTGTGAGTTTGGATCTCCAAGGTCACAACAGTCATCCGTCATGAAGTCTCACCCCTTAATTACAGTTTTAAATACTCAGCACTGAAGGTTTAAAGGGGAAGCATGAATGAAACTTCTACTGCAGAAAAGAAAATTTCCCCCAAATTGCTCTACACAAAAAGAAATTTCTCCTCATTTAACTGAAGATGAGCCTCCCGGGGCTCAGCAAACAACCCCAGTGCTGCCGAGAGGCATCTCTCCAGAGGTGGCCCTATTCACCCTGCCTCTCCCTGTAGGGACATCCCTATTAGGAAGTAATGATGGATCAATCAATGCATCTCGCTCCCCAGTGGGGAGTCATGCACAGCAGTGCACTGCGGGAAGGGAGAACAATTTCATGATTTCTTTATTAAGCCTGAGGTCTTACACAAAGAAGGGAAAGAGCTGGCAAGAGAAGCATGAGGGGAGGGGGGGGGAGTGAAAAGCCTGTCCCCAATGGAACAGTGTGCCTAGAGTGCTCCACAAAAAAAAGCCTGCTCTGCGAGTGTTATGAAGTAAAATCTTCGAGATTTGTCTACTAGAAAATGCAAGAGATTTCACGGCTACTCTCAGAGCAATCACACAGCTCTGTATGGCTTCTTAACCGACTGACCAATCAGTCAATGAACATGTAAATGTGTGTCCTAGAAGCACTCGTAGTGTGTATTTAAACTCAACTCCTCTGGATTCTAAATGGCCTCATTTGCTTCTAAAACATGTAGAGAAAACAACAGCAGAATACTATTATGTTTATAGTGCCTTTCTACAGTAAAGTAGTGCTTTATAGTGAATGAGTGGGTGAATGAGTGGGTGGGTGGGCGGTTAGATGACGTTTTGATCATGTAGACCTTCATCAGGTGAATTTTCAAAGTTCAGGTAACTGGTTACCTTAACCTTATCCAAACGCACCTGTCCCCACAAAAGAGGTGTGCAAAAGCGTGCTTTTTCGAACGGGTTAGAGTAGACGACGTACCTGCCAGGCTGGTGGAAACGTTGACCTGCGTGTAGAAGCGCTTGTTGGGCAGCAGCTCGGAGACGCCGTTGAGCGCCTCCACGGTGAAGGTGTAGTTGGCGTTGGGCAGCAGGTTGACCACGGTGACCGTGCGCTCCGTCAGGCCGCTCTGCTGCGGCACGAAGCCCACGCTGGGGCCGCACGGCTCGCACTGGGTGACTGCGCCGCCGCCGCCGGAGCGCCCGGTCGTCGCTGGAGCCGATGCCGACGCTGGCAAAGCTGCCGGTGCCGCCACCCGTACGCAGCGTCTGCAGCCCACGCTGTAGGTCAGGTCGCCTCGGCCGCCCGTGTCGCTCGGCGCCGCCCACTCCAGAATGAGGGTGGACTGCTTGAGGGTGTAGACCAGGTTCCTTGGTGGAGAGGGGGGCCCTGAGAGAGAGAGAGAGAGAGAGATCTTCAGACGTTTTCTGTAACGTTTATGTACAGTACAGTATATTGCATGTACAATGTATATGTAATTGTAGGTCTATGCATCTATTTTATGTGTACATGTAACTGAGCTTTGGCAATAATGTTATTGAAACGTTCATGCCAATAAAACTTCATTCATTGAATTCGATTGAGAGAGAGAGAGAGAAAGAAAGAGAGAGATATATAGAGAGAGAGACACAGAGGGCCAGATGTACTAACGTTTTGCGCCCATTTCAGGCGTAACGTGCGCGTATAAACATGGGGATGGTATGTACAAACACGCCGCAATGAGAGAAACGCGCAGACTGCCTGCCGTGGGAGCTGAGAATGGCTATTTGCGCTTTTCCGTGTCATGCATATTAATTCCTGGGCGGATCAGCTGAAAATGGGTGTAACGCGCAAGTACAGGGGAGGAGAGGTGCTAATAGCGATTGATTAAGTATTCCGCCTTATGTATGAAAACAGCGCACGTCTACTTTGCGTTGAAAAACTTCCGCCTTCTGAAAGCAGGTGTAATCCAAATTGCGGTTAAATGCGTCTATTAGAAAAACGTTTAGAGTCAGCTGAATCAATATTCAGAGCATCAGTTTTCTTCATTATACTATGTCAAAAGCAACCTTAACTTTTGTTTGCCTCTCTAAAATCGTATTTTCTCTTTCACGACATAGCCTACACTTCCCAATCTGTTAGACAGGCATTACTGTAAGTCATATCCGTATAGTCTACCAGCAGTAAATAGTTCACAAGTATTTTTTTAAGTTGATTAGTAGAACTTCTAGGCCTACTCTGTCTGTCGCTGCTCATTGACATCTCTTTGTCTCATGTATGATCGCTAAACTTGGATTCTTTTTAATATTGCAATATTCAACTGCGCTTGTGGTTCAGCAGCTCTGCACACGCAACTAGCGTTGAAGAGGGGCGGGAACGGGCGGGGATGACCGCAGTTAACGTAATGAAGTGACAGCTTAGTAAATTCCACGCAATATAGCCAAGCACAGCGTTCGCATTCTGCGTTTACAAAAACTCGCTGTTAGCGCTGTGTTAGTACATCTGGCCCAGAGAGAGAGACAGAGAGAAAGAGACATTTAGTCAGGTGTGCTGATGAAACCAAACCAAGCCCTAACACCATCGCTGCCTGTTAACTTAGAGAGGGGGGAAAAAAACACCCCATTGTGTTGTGTTTTGTGTACTACCGCCTGCATGTTTTTGAAGCAACCGAGTGCTCCTCTCAATCTATGAGATTTCATCAGGCTGAGTGGAATCTTGTTGTGCAGCACTACAGACTGAAGGTTCCCCCTTTTGGGGAAGAGCTCCTTCAGCTGCATACAGCAACATACAGCATGTAGCAACAGTTGTGAGTGCTGTTGCTGTCACTTGCTTCATACTCTTTTGTTTTGCCGGGATTCATTTAAGTTGTCCATGTGTGTGTCACTGAACTGAATTGACCGAGGGTGACGGATTCAATGAGCATGGATAATGAGGAGCACCCCCCCCCCCCCCCCAACACACACACACACACACACACACACACACACACACGACAACGCCTGCCAACCGCATTTCGTCCTCACACAGCCTCCTCCACTGCACTTCACTCCAAGAGCCAATTGTGAAACAAAAGCAAATGGAGGCAATTGACTTAACGATGGTGAGGCTTTTTGTTTTTAAAGAAAATTGCTGTCAACAGTCATGGCTGGAGCACAATAGCGTGAGTCACAGGCAGAGAAGCCAAGCTGGCATGACTGGAACAAAATGAATGTGTCCTATCTGATGCTCGTAAAAATGTAGCTACTGTATGCAACGCCGATGAAATAGATCACGGCAGGCAGGCGAAGAGAGAGAGAGAGGCATTGTGGAGCGGCCTGCAGGCCACAGCTTCAGATGCGGAGATGTGGAGGGTGTGAGTGGGTGGGGATGGGATGGGATGGGGTCTCAGCCTGCTCTGCTCCCACTTTGTGCTGGGTGTCTTTTGAAGGCTCCGGGGGGGCAGGGTTAGGGGCCCGGAGGTGAGGCGGAGGCAAAGCTCAGGCGTGGTCGTTTGTCCCACGGCGCTCACCGGGGCGTTTAAATGTCACCGGGCTTTTTCTTGAAAGCCACGTTTGTAAAAATCCGGGGGCTATGGCCCCCCCCTCGCATGCTCAACAGGTGTCAGCACGTGGCTATGGCCTTTAAAGCTGATCCAGGAACAGCGGTCACAGATCAACGGCGGGGCGGCGGAGGCACACCGGAGGCCTTGGGCACGGTGATTAAGATCACAAGGCCGTGTTAAGAGGTGTCTTGGATGCCGACCACGTAGGTGTGCATATGCAATCTCGGCGGTGAGGAAACAGACACGGCACACTGTGCAAATAGTCATACAGTATGAAAGCATGACCTTTCTGTGAGAGGCTTTCGCGAAGCTATTTCAGGCAAAGCCATTCACATCTTCATAAGCGCGCTCTGACTATGTAAGACAAGGCCCTTTTTAGATGTGGGGATCTGAAAATCATGTCTAAAGCCTTCTGCGTCTGTCCTCATTCAGCACCATTCAGTCATTAAAAAATAACAGATATACACCACTTCCTCAAAGGGTTTTACTTTCCGACGCTTGTTAGGCCTGTAGCTAACAAAAATAGAAAAATTTGAGCGGAGGCAAGCTGTTTTTTCTCTCTTTTTTCGCCATCCAAGATGAGCAGAAGAGAAAGACGGTATGAATGTTTAATGTCAGACTGATCCGGAGGGCTCCACCTTCCCCTGCTTGAAACGCAACTTTCTTGACGTCAGGTAAGCACGAGTTCCTTCCTCTCTGCATAATAGCGCGGGACAACGCACAGCTGTGCCCAGATACAAAGTATGCTGGCTGATGCGTGAACAGACATGTGCAAGAATATACACGTGTGAGTGTTTATGTGTGAGTGCTTATGTGTTAACGTGCGCGCGCGCATTTGTGTGTGTGTGTGTGATTGCGTGCGTGTGTGTGTGTGTGTGTGTGTGTGTGTGTGTGTGTGTATGATTGTGTGTGTGTGTGTGTATGTGTGTGTATGTGAGAGTTAGTGAGTGAGTGTGTGTTTGTGTGTGTGTGTGTGTGTGTGTGTGTGGCGGGGGGGTGGGGGGAGTGTTAACGAGTGCGGTTTCATTAAAAGGCTGGGCTGGGGGTTATGTAACGAGGCCCGTGTGGGACTGAGAGCAGCTGCGCTCCGGATACTTTCACCAGCACGCAGGGAGCAGCTCCCTTCACTTATTCATCTCATCCCCTCGCTCTTCTCTATCTCTCTATCTCTCTCTCTCTCTCTCTCTCACACACACACACACACACACACACACACAAACACACACACACACACACTCTCATACACTACTGCAAACACATGCACAGACACACACAATCTCCCTCTCCTCTTCTCTCACACAAACACACATAACACTACTTTTGAGCTTATAAGGATTACAACACACATTCTACAACCAGTGCATTTTCACTGCAGAGTACAGCATCAGCAGCACAAAAACAGCTAGTGATGGAGAACAGAGGTTGGTCCTCCTGCACGGGCAGCTGTGTCCGATCTCAGTGGGACGCTTCAGTCACAAACATCAGTGACACCATTGACTAAAGATCACTCCAACAGCATCAATGGCACTGCACTGCCTTACCAATCCAAACGGCCAAGGAGCCGTGATGCTCATAAGTCTCTCTAAACATGTCAGCCCCCGTCTCTATTGTGGCGCTCCTGCTCTCGCCCTGCTCAACCCCCGTCAGTCTCTAAATCTATCTCCCTGCCACCTCCATCTTCCTCCCACTTCCGCTGTCATCTTTGTCCCTCTCTCTCACACACACACACACACACACTCCTTTACTCCCACCCACCCCCCTCTCTCTCTCTCTCTCTCTCTCTCTCTCTCTCTCTCTCTCTCTCTCTCTCTCTCTCCCTCTCTCCCGCTCTCTCTCTCCCTCTCGCTCTCTCCCTCTCGCTCTCGCTCTGTCCACCCCTGCCGATGGATTTGCTGTATCTCACGGTGATAGTAATTACAGAATCAATAGTGTAATTAATGCTGTAATTGTGCCGCTATAACCGCTATCAGGGGAGATATAAAACGGTCCCAAATCGATGGTGTAATTAAAAGCATGATTACGGCGCCATAGAGGTTCACGGCGGCCCCCCTTTTGTGCCTCTCCAGTGGGCCGTAGTGGACGGCGAGCGGAGCGTTGCGGGGCCCATGATAAGCACATCAGAGCGGCTGGGGGCCGGCCGCCGCCTCCTGCATAAACAAAGTCCAGAGATCAATGAGTTTACGCCTGCTGGGACTTATCTGATGGGCTCGACAACTGATGGGGAGGATAAAGTGTTTGTGTGTGTTTGTGTGTGCTTGTGTGTGTGGTGTGTGTATATGTGTATATATGTGTTGTGTATATATGTGTGTGTGTGTGTGTGTGTGTGTGTGTGTGTGTGTGTGTGTGTGTGTGTGTGTGTGTGTGTGTGTGTGTGTGTGTGCATATACTGTATGTGTGTGTGTGTGTGTGTGTGTGTGTGTGTGTGTGTGTGTGTGTGTGTGTATTATTCTCTATGTTTGCATTCATGCATATGTTTACATACATGACAGCTCAGCATGGATACACATATTGTTCTGTGTGTACAGAGCCCATGTAATGGCATGTGGTGTGCATGTGCTTGTCTCCTATTGGCAGAAAGGTGAGGGATCAGGTGCAATGTGAAGTGGATTCATTTTACGTGAGCCAAGTGTATACAGACACTGATGCGGTCAGTCAGCTAAAAAGTTTGTTTTTAATGTAAGCACGAGTGTGTGCTAGTCAGTAAGAATGTGTGTTTGTACACGTGTGAGGACAGGTGCATTATTCAGTCAGCATTCGCCTTTAGCCTACTTCTCTGAGTATGTATGCATGAGAGAGAGAACCATGGACAGAAGGGAGGGAGGGAGAGAGAGAAACAAAGGCTGAGAGAGAAAGTGAGAGAGAGACAAACAGAGGCAGAGAGAGGGAGAGAGAGAGATAGAGCGAGAGAGACAAACAGAGGCAGAGAGACAGACAGACAGAGACAGAGAGAGGGAGAGAGAGGGATAGGGAGAGAGAGAGAGCGAGAGAGAGAGAGAGAGGGAGAGAGCGAGACAAAGGCTGAGAGAGAAAGTGAGAGAGAGGCAAACAGAGGCAGAGAGACAGACAGACAGAGACAGAGAGAGGGAGAGAGAGAGGGATAAAGCTATATTGAATTGAATTGAATTGAATTGAATTGAATAGAATAGAGAGAGAGAGAGAGAGAGAGGGATAGGGAGAGAAAGAGGGATAGAGAGAGAGAGAGAGGGATAGGGAGAGAGAGAGAGAGGGATAGGGAGAGAGAAAGAGAGAGGGAGATAGAGAGAGGGATAGAGAGAGAGAGAGAGGGAGAGAGAGAGAGAGAGAGAGAGATAGAGAGAGCGGAGGGATAGAGATGGAGTTCTCACGTGTGCAGGGTGCGGAGGGACTGTCCAGCGGCGTGCGGAAGTGGTCCTCCTCGCACTGGCACACCACGGAGCCGTCCTCTTCCGCCACGCTGTTGGCCGGGCACGGGAAGCACTCCTGCTGCCGCGACGACATCT
>NC_085017.1:16370701-16380701 GCF_963854185.1 Sardina pilchardus
GCGCTGTGGTGCATGCGTCACAGCCCTAATAGCCTCGCCGGACGCCGGCAGAGACGGGCGGGTGATTAGGTGGACGCCACGCAGGCCTGGGCCTCAAACAGGAGGCCAACACACACACACACACACACAGCCACAATAGGGCTTATGTCACCGCGGAGGGTTACATCACCGCAGGTGGCCTAGATTTAGCTGCACTCCGGCAGACTGAGGTGGCGTGGGGGTAACATGGGGGGGGGGGGCACATTCAGCTGACAAAGTCATCCTGTAGTCTCAACAAGGAGGGGGGTAGACGGAAGGGAAGGTGGGGGTTGGTGTGGGGATTGGGTCTTTCGTCACTTTTCTGCAAGTCAGTTTTTATCCTCCTTTTTTCTTTTTTTCTTCTTCTCTAATCTGCCTAATCCTGAGACTCGTCTGAGACTCGTCCCTCGATCTGAGCCCTCTCTCTTTCACCATGTTTGCATTTTTACTGGCATCACTCTGTCTTTAGCTATCTGATCAGACTCCGGCCCTTTTGCTGTACTTCTCCTTCAATCTGCATCACTTTCTTCTCTCTGTGGGCCTCCACTGTTTTCCCTCCAAACATTCCTTCTCTCCTCTCATCCACCTCGTTCTGTATCATTTCCGTATCTCCCTCTAACCGCTCTCTCCATCTCTCTCTCAGCTGATTTCTCTGTGTTCTCTCTCTCTCTCTCTCTTGCTTTCTAAATCCTCCATCCCTCCTCCTCCTCCTCTTCTTCTTCCTCCTCCTCCTCCCCTCCGTGTCCAACCCAGCTTATCTCCGCAGAGAACAATAGCAGCGACGTGGACAAGAGCCCCAATTATGGGACATTATCCGGCTACCGCCTCAGACCTGTAATAATCGCACTAAGTGTTATCAGGGGCTCGCCGGTACACACACACACACACGCTGCGCCACTCCTCTCTCATCACACGGTCCTTCATCAGGCTCCTCTCTCATCATCGCCTTTCTTAACCGGTCTTCAGCCCCGGGAGCACTCTCCGGATGCACACATGTGTTAGTGTCTCTCTCTCACACACACACACACACACACACACACACACACACACACACACACACACACACACACACTTGGAGAGTGAGATAAGATATAGAGGAGGAATACTATACAAAGAAAATTCTAATTCAGAGCAGTGCTTTGTTTCCTGGGGACGGAAGTGTCAGTAATCATGCCTTTGGGAGCTCCCTGGTGAGAAGATCTGTGTAATGTGCAATCATTCTAACAGTATTAAATAACGGTAGCAGGCCTACCATGAGCGCGGGTACTGATTACAGCACAGAAGACCCAAACGGGGCACTCGTGGTCTCAACTATTCATCATCTGTGTCTCCAGGTCTCCAACACACCACATTAATTCTCCTCTCCCTCCATCCATCTCTCATTAATGCTTCTTCATGGACTCCCCTGTCCATCTCTCTCTCTCTCTCTCTCTCTCTCTCTCTGTCTTTCTCTGTCTGTCTCTGTCTCTCGCCCTTTCTCTCTCTCTCTCTCTCTCTCCCCCTTTCCCTCCCCACCCCCATGAAATCTCTCCTCTACAATCTTCCTTCCCCTATCACCCCTAGCCATCTCTGAGAGGGGGGATTGAATATGACATCATCAAAAGTGGCCGCGTGGCTCATCTCTGGGTGTTGTTAGCTTGCCGTCGCCCTGATGGATGGCTCCCATTTAGTTGAGCCGAGGGGCGATTTGTTCCTGTCCATTGCTGTGCCTGCGGTGTGTCTGTGGAGTCTAAATGAAGGCTCAACCCAATCAGACTCCCTCTGCAGCGAACAGGCGACACTGTGTGTGTGTGTGTGTGTGTGTGTGTGTGTGTGTGTGTGTGTGTGTGTGTGTGTGTGTGTGTGTGTGTGTGTGTGTGTGTGTGTGTGTGTGTATGTGTATAGAGTGGGGGGGTGGGGGGTATGAATGACTTTCTCCTTTGTATGTGTAGAGATGGTGCCTCACATGTGTAAGGCCATGGGTATTGTGAGTGTTTGAGTGCATACCTAACACAAACACTGTTCTAATTTCTCTCTCTCTCTCTCACACACACACACACACACACACACACACACACACACACACACATGTGAATGTGAATGTAAGCCTCTAGGTCAAAGAATCCATGCATAAGTTTCTCCTCTCTGCCTCTGAGATGAGGCCAAAGGAGCAGGTGTGTGAGAGCGAGACAGAGAAAATTAATATGGGCTTGTGTGTCTGTGGGAGAGTGAATGTAGGGAGGAATATATGAGGGAGCCTGTAGGTTGTTTGTGGCTTTGGGTGTGTTTGTACATGCAGTGTGTGTGTGTGTGTGTGTGTGTGAGAGACACATGTAGTGAACGCTTGCTGACTAGGCTGCGTGAGCTTGACGGTGCCAGCTTGCGTGATTATACGAGACGCCTCCTCACTCAGTTAGCCCACAGCTAGATTGGCAGGCAGAGGCGGAGGACTGTAATTGATTTGCTGTACTTGTTTGTGACATTGCCTTCATTTCTCCCAAATACACACACACACACGCACACACCATACACACACACACACACACACACACACACACACACACACACAAGAATGCACGCACATGCACACGTACACACACACACACACGTACGTACACACACACACACACACACACACACACACACAAGAATGCACGCACATGCACACGTACACACACATATACACACACACACACACACACAATATCAGCAATCTCATAAGCATGAGCTGATCAAACCAGACTGTGAATGACAGAGGCGACTGAAGAACAAAATGAATGCATGAAGGTGAAATGATTAGAGAGAGGAAGGGGGGAAAAGGGAAAAATACACTAAATAGAAAGAGAAAGAGAAAGAGAGGGTGACAGAGAAAGAGAGATATGCGTGATGTAAAGAGCCCATGTGGGCTGCCAAAAAGAAGGATGGCGATGGGGGAGAGGACAGGGGAGAGGGGGGGGGGGACGAGTGTAAGAAGAGAAGAAAAGAAAAGGAGGGATCATTTGCATTCTGCACACATCAGCATCCCGCGCGCGTGTGTGTCAACCGCTCTGTTTGCATCTGAATGTCAAAGCAATTTCAGGTGGCGCTGCCTCGGAGACGAGAGGCGCTTCCACGGAAACCACCGGCTGACCCGCCCCAAAGCCAAGTCCACTGATGAGGATCATTACGCCAAGGAGACATACAAGAGGAGAAACGTAGCTCAGCATCTCCATCCCCCCCCCCCCACACCCTTCACCTCCTCTCTGTCTCCCACTCCTCACCCTCTCTGTGTCCCCTTCTCTTCCCTCAGTGCCCCTTCTTCACTCTCTCTCTCTCTCTTTCTCTCTCTCTCGCTCTCTTTTTGTCTCTTTTTCTCATCCTGGGTCTCTTGCGGATAGAATTGAAAGGTTGTGCATATTTGCTGCTGCAAAATAAACAATATTGCAGAGGGGTTTGCCCCAGTAATGGAGCCAGGCTTGCTCGTAAAAAAAGGAGCCGAGAGAAGGTTGGAAGCGCGTGTTGAAGCCAAATAAAGCAAACAAATAAATAAATAAATAATACAAACAAACAAATAAATAAACAAACAAACCAACAAACCTACAGCACGCAATAAAACAAAAAACGATAGGAGAACAAAGCTGTCGGTCCCGCTGATTCACCCCAAACAGCAGAGAGAAAATGACAGAGCGCGGGGAAGTCTATTTCCCTGCTCCACAAAAAAAAAAACGAAAACGAAACGAAAAACAGCACACTGCTAGGAGGTGACTATTCTCCTTTCTTCTCCTTACAAACCAGAACAAAGGGAGTAATAACTCCACTCTTTTCAAGATCGTGCTTTTTAGGATTTTTTTTTTTTTAACTTGTGAGATTCTATCAAACCTTTTTTTGTGAATCAATACAAACTGGAGGCCTGAGATTATGAGCATTTCACTGGCCACAGAGATACAATTGATTCAAGCAGCCTGTGTCAGTTCCAGTCAACTTATTTCTCCCTCAGCCCCATACCTTTCTTTTTCATCCATCCTTTTCACTTTTCTCTCTCCCTTTATTTCTCTCTCTCTCTCTCTCTCTCTCTCAGACCTGTTCACTGAGGTACAATGCTTCAGTGGACCCACCAAAGCTCTATGGGTCTAAGTAAGCCTGACCCCCAGAGTGCTGGGATGTTTGACCCCAGCGTATAAGGCTGTGCGGGTCAGCTGTCTGGAGACTAAATTGGCCCGTGTGAAGCCGGAGTTGGATGCTGAGATGCTATAGATGGAGAGGCAGTTAGAAGGTGGAGGAGGGCAGGGTGGTGGTGGTGGTGGTGGTGGTGGTGGTGGTGGTGGTGTGGGAGGGGCAAGCTGCGGGCAAGAGCGGCGGACGTTTACTGCCTCAGCAGGCCTGCTTTTTAATTAACACTGCCTGCTCGCAAGCTTGGCACACTAGCGCGCACACACACACACACACACACACACACACACACACACACACACAAGCACAAAAGCTAGCAGACAAAAAGATACAGAGACACACACACACACACACAATGCTTGTACATACAAGCACACAAAAAGATACATGATACACATAGATACGCACATGCATGCCTACAGTCATGCACACACACACACACACACACACACACACACACACACACACACGCACGCCCGCACAAACACACACACGCAAGCATGCACGCACACGCACACACCTTTATGTTAACCAATCACAAATGCACACACGCTCTCTTGGCTTCTTATCTCCCTACATGAAACACACACACATCCACACACACGTGACCCTGCCAAGCTGAGGAGGCAACAATTAGCAGCGTTTGTCAGGCAGCCCCTGGAATAAAAAATGAGCCCGAAACACAATCAAGGCTACAATTAAGCTGTGAAGGTAAAACGCCAGTGACCTTGTTGTGTAATTAACGGCTTCTTCTTTCATTAATTTCCTTCTTTTTCCGCACCCACGTTTTAATTAAGAGACAGGATGTCGTCTGGAGGAGGAGGCCGGAGCAATGTCGAGCGATTGCACAGAGAATGGGAGAAGGACGAGTGAGGCGAGAGTCGCGGGAGAGACGAACGAGAGAGGCAGACAAGACAGAAAAGAGGAGGGGAGGGAGGAGGAAAGATAGTCGAGAGCCTTGACATGCAAGTGGACTAATGAAGAAATGAAAGAATTAAGGATTTAATAGGGCTGCCACGGAACTTTCCAGAAAACTTTAATCTCCATCTGTCTACATATGGGTCATGGTCACGCCTGTGTTACACAACACTGTGTGTCTGCGCATTTGTGCGCATGTGCACGCCCGTGTGCGAGTGTGTTTTTGTGCACACGCATCCGTCTGAGACATTTTCAAGGAGCGATCGGGATCTCTCCGTAAGCCTTCTTTTATTAGTTCGAAAACTCCAGCACCCTCAAGACGAAGCACTAGTCCCCCCTCTTTCCCCTTCCGTCCGCTACTCTTTTGCTACCCTTCTCTCTATCCCCCTCTCCGTCGGGGAAAGGCTCAAAACTTTTAAAGAGCTTTTCCCACCACATTCACACCCACTCAATACCACCCATATCCCAGCAGGCCCTCTTGAGACCGATGAAGCAGGCTTTGGGTGCAGGGACGTCCCCTCAATGCCATATGCAGCCATCCTCTCAGGCTACCCAGCCTCCCCCCCCCCTCGTCCCAAGGCCCACGGTGGTGTGTAATGTCACTCACACACCTCCTGGGGGGAAAGCGGTGATGGCTGATGATGGACAGAGCGAGCGAGAGGGGTCAGGTGAGGGGACGAAGAAGAGGAGGAGGTGATGATGTAAGACGAGCAGGGGATGAGGTAGGTAGGTAGGTGGTGGTGTGTGTGTGTGTGTGTGTGTTTGTGAGGGGGGGGGGGGTGCTGTATTAGAGAGCAGCTGGTTCCAGGTATCCTGGACAGTGATGAGGCCAGCAGTGGCAGCTGAGCTCTGGAGACCTAGAGAATGGAGGATAGAGAGCTGTCCTGGAACCCTGGAGAAGATTCTAGATGCCACATACTGACAATCACGTTGCTCTGATGCAGAAACTTCTCAATTATAGAACAGCAGAAATCATTGTTTAAAAAGAAAAAAAAAAGAAAAATGGACAACTGGCCAGTCTTGGATTCAACATTTACAGTGTTGCCTCTCCTGAAAGAGGCCGTGCGTGTCAAATATTTGGTCAAATGTCAACACCTTATGTCATAATCTTATGCACTTCCCCCCCCCATCTGCTGTGTACTTTATTCTACTGGATTTTGCACCGATTCAAGCACACACTAGGTATATCACAGCACCATGAAAGCCCAGTCAAATGGCCTCAATAACAATACACTGGATGTGAAGCTGGGGTAATACATGGTGGTGTTTGCTTGCGTAGGCGAGAGCATGCATGGTAAATACTTCCCACCAGCACACACAAACACACACACACACACACACACACACACATGGGTCTGGAGTTCAGGCGAGGAGTAGAAGGCGGCTGGTTGCTGATGTAAAAGGCTGCGGCGATGAAGCGTTTTGTTAAGAGAAAAAGTCTAAACTTTTACCAGAGCGCTTTGCCAATTTCAACCCCCCCCCCCCCCCCCCCGCTCCGTCTCCATCATGTTGTTCTCTTTATGCAGGGCATCTGAGGTTCAGCAGGGGCGCTGCTCTGAGAGATACAACAGATGGGTCTGGGGTGCGTGGGCGCCGCATTGATTTCATCTGCCTTCTAGCGCCCGCAAAACTCCCCGCACACTTCCTACTCTCTCCGCCCTCGCCTCTCCTCTCCTCTCCTCTCCTCTCCGCTCCTCTCCTCTCCTCTCCTCTCCGTCTTATTCCCTTATTCATACCTTTCCTCCTTTTCCCCGCGTCTCATCCCAGCTCTTCAACTTATTTCGCCGTAGTCTGTCTCTCCACCTAGCGCCCGCGCTCCACCACAAATCACTTTCTCTCCTCTCCATCAACTTGTCTTTCTCTCTTTCTTTCTTTCCACTCCACCCCCTCTTCACTCCCTCCTGGCTCTGACTCCCTCTTCCTTGCTCCTCTCTGTCTCCCGGCAGAGCCCTGGCCTTCTGCAAGGCGTGTGTGGCTGGGAGGGGTAGCTGTGGCGTGTGTGTGTGTGTGTGTGTGTGTGTGTGTGTGTGTGTGTGTGTGTGTGTGTCTTCCCTCAGGAACTGCGGAGCTCAGCACAGGTCAAACATATGCAGTGAGCAATCGTTATATTGTTTCCTCCATCTCAAAGTCAAAAATAACACCACAGTGTGTGTGCGTGTTTGAGAGAAAGAAAGAGAGAAAGAGAGAGAGAGGGAGTGAGAGAATGAGTGAGAGTGAGAGAGTGAAAGAGTGAGAAGTGTGTGTGTGTGTGTGTGTGTATGCTGTGTGTGTGCATATGTGACCATTCAAAGCGAAATCAGTCGTTTTGCGCACAACGTTATTTTGAGAAAATCAACAATAACAAACTTCCGGGTTAAAATGTTGAATTTCACGTTTTCGCATAATTCGACTGTATACAGTCTACAGTTTCATATCGTGAACGCATTTCACGGAAAAACATACGTTTTGACTGTTAAACCCGGCGAAGATTCAACACATTTGCTGTCATTCCCGTTGTGCACGCGCCGCTTAAACAGGTGATTTCTCCTCTTCTGGCATATCGTGACAGGAGAACCATGTCAACTTTGGATGCGGTTATCTTAGCGATAGTTTGTGTAATACCCTCGATATACATATCGTTGGAAAGCTTAGTTTATGGCCGTTCACATGAGCACAATAACTTAATTAAATACATTTTACCGAAACGACTGGTTCCGCTTTACAGGGTCACATATGAGAGTGTGTGTGCGTGCATGAATGCTGCTGTGTGTGTGTATGAGTATGCATGTGCACACTACACACTGACATTCATACATGTATGTATGCATGTGTGACCAAATATAGACCGTGCCTTAAGAGAGAGTTTAGAACAGTCTTTCTGAGCTGCCATTGAAAAGTATAGCCAGTCACCAGAGACCAGAGTCCTCAGGTCCACAGCACGGATCACTGAGCATCACGAGCCCTTTCGCAATGTTCCACCCGGAACATCCCTAAATGACCCTCTCCTTTACTCGGTTTCTCTCTCTGGGGGGCATGGGCTGTATGTGTGTACGCTCACTGTATGCATCCATTCGTCTTAGAAATTGCTTCTGTGTGTGTGTGTGTGTGTGTGTGTGTGTGTGTGTGTGTGTGTGTGTGTGTGTGTGTGTGTGTGTGTGTGTGTGTGTGTGTGTGTGTGTGTGTGCGTGCGCGCAAGTACACAGTGGGCAACTAAATCAGCATGCCATGGGGTGTGATTGCATATGACCACAGTCACTCTCACATGCATACGCGCGCACTATATCTGCATGAGGGGTGATGCCCACAGCCCTGTCATGTCATGTGACAAACGGCTACACGGCGTCACTGCCTGTCCCCAGGGCCTCACAAACAGGAGTCCAAAATGCCCCCCGAAAAACAGAGCACAGCGGAGCAAATAAACAAATATAAACTTTAGTGTCCTGGAGTGTATGTGTCTGTGTGTGTCTGTGTGTGTGTGTGTGTGTGTGTGTGTGAGAGAGAGAGAGGAAGAGAAAGATAACGCTTAATTCTTTGTTTTGCTCTCTATGCCTCAGTACTTTTGTCTTCCCAGCGCTCATTCACTCCCCATTTCCCATTGCGCGCTGTCACTAGGCTATCAAGCAGCATGATCAAGCGGAGACGGAGTGTGTATGTGTCTGTGTCTGTGTGCTTGTGTGAGTGTGCATGTGAAAGAGTGAGAGAGCAAGAGAGACAGAGAGAGACAGAGAGAAAGTGAGAGAGAAAGAGAGAGAGAGAGAGAGAGATATAGAGAAAGAAAGAGAGAAAGAGAGAAGGTTGAAGAAAGAAGAGACACCCCTACTGCTGTTGTGCCAAGCGAATCTGCACGCTGTTGAAAAGGGGTTGGGGGGGTTGAGGGGTAAAAAAAAAAAAAAAAAAGAAATCAATAGCTTGTTTTTACCAGAGGAATCCTGAAGCGGTACACAGAGGCAGTGTACAAACAGCACAGCACTTTTCAGGCACTCAAGCGGCTGCCGTTAACGCTAACGGCGCTGCCATCTCACTCGCCCCACAGGATATTCTACTCACAGTCCTCTGGCGCCGACCCGGGCCGGGGCTGGCCCACATACGGCCCACATACGGCCCACATACGGCCCGTGGATTTAAATCATTTAGCTCCTTTCAGCCTGTGCTGCTGAGCCACCAGAAATGCAGGTAGCATTTTCAGCACAGAGCAGCACAGAGCAGAGCAGGCGTTTCGGCCACATCCAGCCAAATCACTGGGTGGGCACCGAGTTGGCTAATGTACACGATGGTCAAAAAGAGGTCTTGTGTGCACATCGCACCTTTTGGCAGGTGCAGGATAAATTAAACTTGCTTCAATAAAAAAAAGTGTAATGCCTGCAACAATGCTTTGAGCTCCCATATCTTCATGTTAAAAGCCTTGTGGCGGACATTATAGATAGATAGATAGATACAGTAGATAGATAGATAGATAGATAGATAGATAGATACTTTATTGATCCCCAACGGGAAATTCAAATTCATTATGTTGTTTTCTTAATTTACATGATGGCACACAGCGTTTGGACTGTAACAGACAGAGACAGGAGAGAGACAGACACTCTCTGACATACAGTAGAAGCATCTTGTGAAGCTCTGCTGGTCTATAGGTCATACCTACAGTATGCTTGTATGGTGAGATGGTGGGGAAATGCACCTGTCCCTTAAGTACCTTCTCAGAGAGTCTCTAGATGCTTTCAGAGAGATTGGAACAAAAGCACAAAAGTTGAAAACCTGTCATGGTCAGTAAAGTGCTACTTGATGTGATGGTCAGTGACAGGCAAAGTTTATCTTGCACTAGTGTGCAGCAGCCACAGTGCCATTTGATCCATCTGCAGTGGAAACTTACCCAGTGCATTTCTGAAACATTCGCTAACATGTCTGTGAGCGGTATAAGCATGTCCAATTATAAGACTATTAAGACTTCATCTTTTTA
>NC_085017.1:16385701-16388201 GCF_963854185.1 Sardina pilchardus
TTGGACACAGATATGGGCTAAAAACCACGCAAGAAGTGGACATAAAATGAGTAACTAAGAGTGAGAAACAATGAGAGAATGAAATGGAGGCAAGTGAGGTCTTCTGCTCCTTTCATCTTGCTGCCTTCTTGTGCTCCTGAGACATTCAGGTCACTGCGTCAGGATGAACCTTGGCGGCTAACGCTACTTCCGAACATGACTCCTGTCCAAGTGTTTCTGTGTTGAATCTGGCAGCGGAAGCAACCAGGTGGCATGACACGCCATACATCCATTACACACACACACACACACACATACACACACACACACACACACACACACACACACACACACAGAGAGAGCACTTTGCTTAAAGGGTCCTGTATTATGCATAACTGTTGCGTGTGGCGTGCCATACCATAAGTGTGTCAGTCGTGCCATGGCGGTTAGGCACACTTATGCACGAGATGTTTAAATTGGCCATGGATGTGGAGAGAGAGGAACAGTGTCAGCTCAAAGCCCCCCAGTCAAACACAATTGTTCACACACGCTTGCTCACTCACTCACACGCACACACACACACACACACACACACACACACACACACACACACATATACATACATACACACATACAGACTTATTGCATGATCCACACACACACAGTCACACACTTAACCCTAAGGCTCGAAGACTGGTTGGAGTAACAGAAGGGTCAGTCCGGGGCAGGGAGCACTTGGTTCATGAATAATGAAGTCCAAAGCCCTGGAGGTATGGGACACAGTACTGCACAGTCATTCCTCTCTCTCTCTCTCTATCTCTCTCTCACACACACACACACACACACACACACACACACACATATATATACATGAAAAAGGACATTCTCTCTCTCACACACACATCCAAATCACATCACACACACATCCAAATCACATTTTCACACACACACACACACACACACACACACACACTTCGCTCTCGCTTTCACTCCTTCACCCTCCTCCCACACATGCAACCCTACCACCTACACACATGCCCAGTGAGGGAGTGTGGGCAGTGCAGTGGGTGAGGGGAATCCTTATAGGCCTCTGCCCAAGAGAGGAGGGGGTGAGATGGAGCGAACTCACGTGAGGCTCCCAGCTGAAGGGCCCTCGCTGATAAGCTTATGAGTGGGCGTGCAAATGGGGATGGGGGAGGGGAGTATGTGTGTGTGTGTGTGTGTGGGGGGGGGGGGGTAGGTATTGGAGAGCAGAGGCTCCAAAATGTGAGCAGATTGCCTGCTCTCATGTGTGCGGATTTAGTGTGTGCATATGAGTGTGTGTGTGTGTGTGTGTGTGTGTGTGTGTGTGTGTGCTTGTGTCTGAGTAAGTGAGTGTGTGTGTGTGTGTGTGTGCATGTGAGTCTCTGTGTGTGTGTCTCTGTGTGTGTAAAAGAGCCTGGAAGTGGGGAATCTGGACTGGCCTACAAAACCCAATCCAAAATAAATGTGTGAGTGTGTGGAGACAAGAAGAGTGAAAGGCAACGCTGGCGTGCAGTTCAATTTCATGGATGCAAAGATGGTAAAGCTGCTTCGACATATGAAACGCAAGATAAAAGAAAACACTGGTGGATTAACTAATAAAATATAGACCGGGCGCCACTCATACCGTTGACTGGCGGGAGGACAGGCGGACGAGTGGTTACAAGGAGGGGGGAATCGGAGCTCACGTCGAGCACAAGGAAGCCTCCTGACCAAACGCGGGAACAGAAGGAGGCACGAGAAAGTAACTGGCACAAAGCGAGGTGATAAGAAAGAGGAGGAGGGAGGAGGGAGGAGGAGAGGAGGAGGAGAGGAGGGAGGGAGGGAGGGAAGAGCAGCAGACGAAAGGCAGAGAATATGCAAGGGAGAGACGCTCAGAGGGAGAGGCTAAGTCTAAGAAAAAAGAGATTTAAAATACAATGGCAGAGCAATATAAATAGAGAGGTTGTATTTGCATGTGGAAAAAAAGTGTGCAAGCATATTATATATATAGTTATGTAAATAGAGCGTGTGTTATCTGAAATGCATTAAGACTAAAAACTAGTGCGATAACAGCAGTGGGGGAGACACAGAGGAGAGCAAAGCAGAGAGGAGCAGAGGAAGAGAAGGATGAGGGGAAAGGAAAAGAGTAGAAGAGAGGAAGATGAGAGGAGAGGAGCAGGGGAAGAGAAGGATGAGGGGAAAGGAGAGGAGATTAGAAGAGAGGGATGGAAGGAGATGAGAGAGGAAAGCAGTGGAAGAAAAGATGCCGGGAAAGGAGAGGAGGAGTAGAAGAGAAGGGTAGAGGGTAAAAAGGAGATGAGAGCAGTGAAAGAGAAGGATGAAGGGAAAGGAGTGAGGAAAGCAGTGAAAGAGAAGGATGAAGGGAAAGGAGAGGAGAGCAGTGGAAGAGAGGAGAGAAAGGAGAGGCGCAGTAGAAGAGAATGATGGAAGGAGATGAGAGAGGAGAGCAGTGAAAGAGAAGGACGAAGGGAAAGGAGAGGCGCAATGAAAGAGAAGG
>NC_085017.1:16393201-16398201 GCF_963854185.1 Sardina pilchardus
GCTCCAAAACAAATAATGCATTACAAGAAAACAGTGGAGAAAATATTCACACATTTATCAAACAGTGACATGGCTGTCTGCTCACTCTCCACCCTCTCAGTCACACAAACACTGTTACGGCCCGGCCGCGCAATGTCTTAACCCCGCCCATTTTGCAATTACGGGCCTATGTGCTCGTTTCCTCTCTTCCTCTGTGTGCCCAGGTGTGCCTAATTTGGAGGTGAATATAGGACCAGCTCCGTCTGTGCTTGGGGCGGCAGCCCTCCTCCCGGCGTTGAATTGGATTTCGTTGCGTTACCTTTGTTCCTTGTACTGACTTACACCTCATTTTGCGTATTTACCACTACACTGATTCGCACCACACTTTTATCGTTATTTCTTAATATTAGTTTATGTTAACTTTACTTAATAAACTCATTCATTATTATTATTATACTGCGTTGGTCTCCCCTTTAATGTACATACTAGAGCCAGTATGTTACATGTGGGGGCTCGAGCCGTGAGTGTTCCGGAATTGGTATGTAACTTATTTTTCGGCAACTCGTCTGGTGGTTTAAAAAAATAAGTTAAATTGTTGGTTAAGTATTGCCTCTAGTTTAGTTGTGCGCTCAGGTGTAAATTGCCTGTTGCGTGGGGAGTACCACGCAGTAATTGTTTGCTTAGCTAGTGGTTAGTTTGGATAAGTGGCTTAAATTGATTGCTTGGTAATTCTTTGATTGGTTTGTGCTTTGTTTTGCTTTTGGTTTCCGTGGAGGAGGGGAGCCATTGGAGCCGTGCAGCCGGTGTATTTTTCTGGCTGCAGGGTTGACGCGTAGGCCTACAGGTAAATTGGGTACAGGTGCTTCTGTTAAGTGGGTGGAAGGTAGGTTAGACCTACCGAGCTAATGTGAAACCCCGTCGCAGGTATAAGCGCTTACCGCTGTTTATTTCTTTGCCTTTTTTATTTTAGTTTATTGTTTTTGGTGTGTCGGACGCGCTGGGGTTGCGTGAGGAGCAACTCAATTGTATGTGGGCACACTGAAGACTAGAGGTGGAAATATTTAGGGAATTGTTGGGGAGATAGATACGGGGAAGCTCTTGTCAGCTATCCGGGAAATGGGGTGGCCGTAATACCTGTGCCTGACTGTTAAACCTGTTTATAGCGTTTATCTTCGTCCTATTGTTTTGATTGTTGAATAGAAGAGTTGCACCAAAGTTGTGAGATGCCTACAGTGGACATCAATGATTTTTTTACGTCTCCATCAGAGGTTTTGTTGGAAAGCCTAACGAAGGCGCAGTTATGTAAAGTCGTTGACCATTATCAATTTGAACATATTCCCAAAGGACTTACGAAGCAAGAACTGAAAGAACGTGTGAAAAGTAAATTGGTTGAAGTGTTCATTATGTCAGTAAATCCAGCACCTGGTGGCTATGGCCCGTCAGCGACGTCCTCTCCTAACATTGAGCAGGCTTTCAGTTTTGAGCAACAGTCTGAAATTCTAAAACTACAAATGGAACAGAAACGATTTGAGGCAACGGAACGTGAGAAAGACCGGGCATGGGAACTCAGACGTTTAGTAGCAGACGAAAAAAGACGCGAAAAAGAGAGTGAGTTAGAACTCAAGCGCATGGAGGCAGAAAAGAAGACACATGAATTAGAAGTGGAAAAACTTAAACAACGCCAGGTAGAATCTAAGAGAGACAGCGATCTTCAGAGAGAGAAGTTAAAATTAATTGCGGAAGGGAAAATACGGGGCGATTCCTCTGGGTCGTTGATGGGCACGGAGAGAAATCTGTCCCATATGATTAGGTTTTTGCCGAAGTTTAATGACCGTGAGCCTGACATCTTTTTCTCTCTCTTTGAGGGTATTGCTGATGAACATGAGTGGAGTGACGCAGACCGCACACTACTGCTTCAGACCACTTTTACAGGTCGTGCTCAAGATGCGTTTGTGGCGTTATCGGTGTCGGAGCGTAAGATCTATCAAAATGTAAAACAAGCGGTATTACGAGCATATGAACAGGTTCCAGAGTACTATAGGCAACGGTTTAGGAACTGGAGAAAAGATGACCGTCAAACGTATGCCGAGGTCGCTAGAGACCTAGTTAGTTTTTTTAACCGTTGGTGTTCCTCTGTTAACATTAACACACAGGAGGATTTGGTAGATTTAATGATATTGGAACAATTTAAGAATATCGTCCCCGACCGCTTGGCTACATTCATTAATGAACACAAAATTAAGACGATTATGGAAGCAGCAGTGTTGGCCGATGAGTATGTTTTAACACATAAAGCTAAATCTAGAGATCATTACAACACTCCTCATTCTGCGCGAGAAGAACATGGGCCGCCTCGTTTTTATGAAAATTGGAGTTCGAAGTCAGAAAGTAAAGATTCGTCGGAGCACACTAAATCTGATCCTGATCGCTGCAATTATTGTTGGGAGGTTGGACATTGGAAAGCAGACTGTGAGGTGTTAAAAGCAAAGTATAAGAACAAGGAAAAACCTGCCCAGTGGGGTTTGTGTGCAGTCCCGGTCCAACAGCATAGAATTAGAAGTGGAGCAGATGGAAATCTGTTTTGCTCTGCAGGTAAAATTGCGCCTAGAGCTGAGATCACTGTCGCGGATGAGGTTGTAGGTGAGAGCTACGGGCCGTTCATCACAGACGGTTTCGTCTCATTAGGAGGTTCCTCTGAGCGAAAACCTGTAAAAATATTGCGTGGCACTGGTGCTACGGAAACATTTGTCTCTGAATCGGCCCTACCCTTTTCTGGTAAATCTAGCACTGGGAAAAGTGTTTTAATTCGGGGCATTGGGATGACCTCTATGTCCGTTCCTCTCCACAGAATTGTGTTAAGCTCTGATCTTGTGGAGGGGGAGGTAATTGTTGCTGTTCGGCCGGCTTTACCGGTGCCTGGCGTGGACGTGATTTTAGGAAATATACTTGCTAAAGACAAAGTGTGGGCTAGTAGGAAATCACCTCCTGTTGTTGCCACTGAGCCTGTCCAGGTTTTAAGATCGGATGAGTGTGTAGCATTTCCAGAGGGGTTCACTGCTTGCGCGGGGACTCGTGCAAAGAGTTGCGCTAAAGGAGTGGATAACTCGTTTGAACGCGCTCCTCAGTTGCCTGTTTGGCCTATATCATTTGACCGTGGTTTTATTCTGCCTCAGATATACGACGAGGGCTTGGTTGATTTGGCTTTGCCTGAAGAGGAAATACAAAACATAGATAAGGGGTATTTTATTATGGATGGCTTGCTTATGCGAAAAGGGTCCGCTGGTCCTTTGTCTGTTTTAAAGGATTGCTTGCAAGAGTCTGAGTCACCAGTTCATCTTGGGAATGGGTGTAGGCGCAGATGGATTTTGCCGGCGCAATGTGGAGTGGAAAAGTCGCAGACATGTATGAAAAAGATGTTTGATCATAAGACCGAATCTAGACTGTTCAGTCTGGGGGGTCAGGTATTGGCGCTGGTGCCAATGCATGGTTCTCCATTTCGGGAGAAATTCACCGGTCCATTTGCGGTTGTCCGTCAGGTAATGTGCGAGATGCTTGCCTGTTTCAACTCTCTTCTCCCCTGTCTATCTACCTCTGTCCCTATTAGATTACTTTTTCAGGTTCTGGAATTGTCGAGGACCGGGTGGCCGGTGGGCCAGAGAGTGAGACGTGGTGAGGGGTGATGGTGTGAGTGTGGGGTTTGGGATTTTCATCTGGCCCTATGTGAGTGTATGGTGGAGGGGAGACTGTATGTTGGTGGTGGATGCGGTTGGGCGATAACGGGACGAGTCTGAAATGTTGGCTATAGGGGTGTATTTTATGTTCACTATTGGGCTGTGATTAGAGACAGAGGCCCGTGGTCGTGGGCCTCTGTTTTAAGGGGGGGGATATGTTACGGCCCGGCCGCGCAATGTCTTAACCCCGCCCATTTTGCAATTACGGGCCTATGTGCTCGTTTCCTCTCTTCCTCTGTGTGCCCAGGTGTGCCTAATTTGGAGGTGAATATAGGACCAGCTCCGTCTGTGCTTGGGGCGGCAGCCCTCCTCCCGGCGTTGAATTGGATTTCGTTGCGTTACCTTTGTTCCTTGTACTGACTTACACCTCATTTTGCGTATTTACCACTACACTGATTCGCACCACACTTTTATCGTTATTTCTTAATATTAGTTTATGTTAACTTTACTTAATAAACTCATTCATTATTATTATTATACTGCGTTGGTCTCCCCTTTAATGTACATACTAGAGCCAGTATGTTACAACACACACACACACACACACACACACACACACACACACACACACACACACACACACACACACACACACACACACACACACACACACACACACACACACACACACACACACACACACACACACACACACACACACACACACACAGACACACACACACACACACACACATTCTCTCTCTCTCACACACACACACACACACACACACACACACATTCTCTCTGTCGCTCACACACACACACACACACACAAACACAGAAACCGAGAGAGCGTGACTGTTTTTCATGTGACATTGTTTGTCATCTAATTCCCTGGGACAGGCCCTTCGGCTGGCCGGACATGAGGCTCGTCCTGTCCAGGGGCCCGGCCTCGTCCCCACTCCTCCCTCTCAGCTATCGATCTCTCACACCGGTTGTTTGTCTGTCTGTTCCCCTAACCATAGCTATTATCTGTGGCCTTTTATGGGTCACAGAGATAGAGGGGGTGCATTAAAGTGAAGAGAGGTGAAAGTGAGTGTTTTTGTGTGTGTGTGTGCGTGTGTGTATGTGTGTATTTGAGAGAGAGAGAGAGAGGAGAGAGAGGGAAAAAACGAGTGTGAAGGGGAAACGGAAAGAGGGAGATGTTTTTGTTTTCTGATTTTCTTTTTTGGGGGAGGTTGGGGGGATGCGTGCTGTGAGGAATATTGACAAAACTCTTTGGGGAGCTCTTGGCCATGTACACAAACACACCACTCACTGATATCGCTACCCTGCCAGCTCACCCAGCAG
>NC_085017.1:16405701-16409800 GCF_963854185.1 Sardina pilchardus
TGTGTGTGTATGAAACAGGTAAAAAGTGTGTGTGTGTGTGTGTGTGTGTGTGTGTGTGTGTGTGTGTGTGTGTGTGTGTGTGTGTGTGTGTGTGTGTGTGTGTGTGTCAATCACAGAGAAAGGGAAAAAGAGAGAGAGAGAAAAAGAGAAAGAGAGTGAGAGTGAGTGTGTGAGAGAGAGATAGAGAGAGAGAGAGAGAGAGCGAGACGCAGGTGTCCCTGGAAATGTCTTCCATTTTCTTGTGGGAGGAGGGTGACAAATGACAACAAAATGAAAAGGCTGCGCTGTGCCGTGCCAAGCCAAGCCAAGCCAAGCCAAGCCACCAGCTGTAAGACAGACCCCTATCCACAGAGTGCTCGTAAACATGCAGGAAGACAGACAGACAAAGAGACTGACAGACCGACAACCACACAGACAGACGGACAGGAGCATAGAAAAAATAGAAATAAAAAGAGATTGGCAGGCAGACAGAGAGGTAATCGCCGTCCTTTCCCCACTGCACGGGCAAGAAATCAACCTCAACATAATAATCAACATTATTGACATACTGACCGATAACAGCTGCTCACTTTATATTGGTAAACAGCATTAACAATTAAATAACATCACACATTCAAGCAATCAATGCCAATCCAATACATGGCCAAGCACTCCCATACGCAAGTGGAGAGAGAATAAGGAAAGAGGACGCCTGCCTGTCACTGCTGATGGAGAAACACATTTCCGCTTATACTGAAGGAGCCCACTTTAGAGCAATTGCTACTGTAGTGACTGTACAATTAAGAGGGGTATGGCCTTGGCAGCCTATGGTGAGCTTGTCATTCAGATCGCTAAAGAGAGCGTTACGAAAGAGAGGATGGAGAAAGATGAGGGAGCGACGACAGTGAATGCAAAGAAGGGGCAGGATTCTATGCCTTGATGTGTGTGTGTGTGTTTGTGTCAGAATAATGAAACAGTACGTCACACTTGTGTGCTTTGGAGTTTTGCAGTTTGGTTCAGTTTCAGGATTTTAGCCATTCATTTGCTCTGCATGCATACCTGGAGCACAAAGGGCGCAAAATAGACCCTTTAAAACCTGACACCCGTGGCGAGACTTGTGCGTGATCATCACATAACCGGCAAAACTTCCAAGGACACACTTCCAAGGACACACTACAGGACATACATAAACTCCATGTTTTACAAACAAAAGTCCTCAAACGACCTATACCAACAAGGAGCACGGGGCGAGAAAATGACCCTCTGAAAGTAGGGGGGGAAATGGTCTTCTAACAGCTGTATGCTATAACTGCCCAATTTGGTATATGAGCTCCACTCCAGAGCCAACATTATGGGGAAATTTCCCTCCGATCCGACCGCAATCAGCTAATTGCCCATAATTATGATTCTGAGTAATAGTACAGGGCGAGTCCAGGCACATTTGGGCTTTGCACCAGAGATGCCGGATACTGCGGAGCTCCACTTCCATCACAGATGAGCTCATAATCATTTGTGTTTTTTGTTTTTTTTTACCTTGAAACTACACACCTGCAGAGAGAACTGTGGACTGCGTTTCTACCTGTAGGGTGAAGGGAGGAGGTCACTCCTCTCTTTTTCACCCTCCCCTTTTTGGCTCATCTTTTTCAGCGCAGGGATGGAGAAATGGAGTGGACAAGAGAAGAGGGAGAGAGAGAGAAAGAGAGATAGCGAAAGAGAGAGAGAGAGAGAGAGAGAGAGAGAGAGAGAGAGGAGGCTCAAGGTGAACCTTTGGCTACGCTCCAGTTCTTCTCCTCGCCCCTGTGACAAGAGCCGACAGAGCGGCCATTTCACACAGGTGAACGTGCACACTCACAAACACGGGTGGACACAGCGCACACACACAATGCCTTTGTGCTCCTATTTAACAACACACACACGCACACACACTTTTCAGAGTTGGTCTATCACAGACACTTGCCTTTGGCTTTGTTATACACATTGTTCCTACTTTTGCAGACTTTCAGACACCTCCTGTAGACACCCACACCCACACACACGCAACACTTACAATATTATTTTAATAGACATGCACTCCTTATAGTCCTACAGTTATAATTACAGTATAATAACTCACTACTTCCAGGAATCAGCAAGGTTCTGTAATTCTACTGGGATCTATTTTAAATAAGTCTGAAGTTAAAAGTTATTCAGCGATAGGCCCGTTTCATTCAATATAGAATAATAACTGTATATATTACATATCACCTTTCAGCCTAAAAATACGGGGAGATCCATTTTTGTTCCATATTGCCCAGCCCTAATGCACCCACCCAACCACACACACACACACACTCACACACACACACACACACACACTCACACTCACACTAATATTTCTGTGTATAAATCCATCACGCTGGTGAAAATGTGGCGTTTTGTCCATCTCCTGGGAGAGTGTGAATGATTTAAAGCAAGCGCAGAGTGATGCTGAGCATTAGTGGGCGTCTGCCGGGACCGCCACCGTTCGCCCACACTCCCACCAGATGGGCAAAGGTGGCGTGGCGCCAGGCAGCCCGAGAAAGATGGAGACACAGATAGAGAGAGAGAGAGAGAGAGAGAGAGAGAGAGGAGGGGGAGAAGGGGAGTAGAGGGAGGGACAGGGAGGGATGGCGAGAGAGAGAGAGAGAGAGAGAGAGAGCGAGAGAGAGAGAGAGAGAGAGATATGAACATAGCCTCCGATGCCAAGCCAAAATCGCCTCCCTGTCAGCCTGGACCCCCTACAAATTAATCCCAGAGTCTCTCCATAAACCATCCGGTTAACCTCTCTTGCCCTGCTGCACGCACACACCCACCCACCCAAACACACACACACACACACACACACACACACACACACACACCCTACTGGGAAAGTACATCAGAGGGGGAAGAGGGAGAGGAAGTCATCAACCCGCCCACAAGGAGGAGGCAAAAAACGGGAGACAGAGACTGATGGAGGGTAAAAAGAAACAGAAAAGAGTAAAAGTGTTTGAAAAGCTGAAGAAATGCAGACAACAGACAAAAAAAACCCCAGAAAGACTGTGTGTAATGTCTAGAGAGAGCGAGAGAGAGAGCGAGAGTGAGCGCGACAGAGATGTGAAAAATCAACAGAAGTAGGGAAAGAAAGTGAAACACGGATGCAGAGAGGATGATGATTGCCAGACAGACGGAAGAGAGAGAGAGAGAGAGAGGTGGAGACAAAACGACAATCAGAAAAAAAGATAAAGGAGAGAGAGAGTGAGGGGGAGACATGGCGACAGAGAGGGGAGGCAATAAGGAGATTAGGAGATTGTCATGCAAAAGTAAGACACACAGACAGAAGGGGGCAAGATATCATTTGAATTTTAACAAGGACTTTATTAGACTTCATGTGACAACAACACAAGACGACCAAACACATCACTGGGAGAGATAGAGAGAGAGAGAGAGAAACTGAGAAAGGGAGAAAATAATGTTAGAAGGATGGACAGACAGAGAGAAAGGGTAAATAACATGGCAGGAGGTGGCAGGGTGGGATGAAGGGAAAACAGAGAGAAAGAGGAGAGAGAGGTAAAGAAAGAGAGAGAGAGAGGGGGGGGGGATAGAGAGAGGGAGAGTGCAGAGGAGCAGCTGCTGACTGCCTTAAGACCACTCTAATTATACATCAGTGAGTTACAACGCCACCCGTAATTAAACCCACGCGCGCACGCAAACGGGCACTTGACTACTGAAATATTACATCACTTCCCCTGCCTGCTTTGTGTGGCTGGCAGTCGGATGCTATTCAATAACGAGCTTCTGTGAAGGAGAGGAATGAGAGGAATGAGAGACAGAGAGAGATGGAGAGAGAGGGGGGGAGAGAGAAAGAGAATGAATACATCTGTCTGACACTGTTGACCACTTGAGTGATAACATTACACCACACACGTGTGTGAGAGTGTGAGCGGGTGCATAATGTAACTGTGCTACATGCATATGTGTGTTGTATCCAGGAGCATGTTTGTGCATGTGTGTACTGTGCAACTCTGTACTTATTTGTGTGGTTATGCTGTATGTATATGCATACATTTAGGATCTGGCAAGTGTGTGTGTGTGTGTGTGTGTGTGTGCGCACAAGTGTATT
>NC_085017.1:16425000-16427500 GCF_963854185.1 Sardina pilchardus
CAGGGAGGGGCGATGTAAGGAAGGCTCAGCGAGGCAGAGAAGTGTGGCATGGACGGACAGATGAAGAGGAGGAGGGAGATCACATGAGAGGTAGAGGAAGTGTGAAAGGCAGGGGAATAGAATCGGTGTGTGTGTGTGTGTGTGTGGGCGGGTGTGCACATATGTAGGCATATGCATGACTGCGAGCAGAACAACAAGGCTGACTGAGGTAGCAAGATAGTATGTTTAAGCTGTTATTTACTTATATACAGGACAAGTTTGAAAAGAAAGTACTGCACACAGTTGATGCAAGGACACAAAGACGGTAACGTCATCAAAAATGCAAACACTAAGTGACTGACACACACACACACACACACACACACACACACACACACACCTACAGCATTTACTAATTAGCACCACACAACAACAAAAAAAAAAACAATAATGCCAAGCCATTTAGATGTATGTTTTTTTTCTTTCTTCCTGATGAGGGAACCTCACAAATTGAGCGTCAGTAATTAATGAAATCAAAGTGGTCTCCTAATGAAAGATAAAGCAGCCATCTCCTGCTGATGGGTTTCTCCCTTCAGGCACAGAAGCGGCCTTTCACGCCCACCCCACTTCCTCTTGCCTCCCTCTCTTCCTCTCCCTCCCTCCCTACCTCCCTCCCTCTCTCTCTCTCTCTCTCTCTCTCTCTCTCTCTCTCTCTCTCTCTCTCTCCCTCCCTCTCTCTCTCTCTTTTTACATATTCTGTCTCTCTTTCTCTCTCCTCTTACGTATTCCCTCTCTCTCTCTCTCTCCCTCTCTCCCTCTCTCCCTCTCTCCCTCTCTCCCTCTCTCCCTCTCTCCCCAGGTGGGGGCGGTCCTGAGGAGAACACCAAAGCTCCATCTCCTCTCCCGCCGCTTGTCCGCGACCGGGAGTCCTTCATTAGGGCTGTCTCGTCGCATTTGTTCACCGCTGGTTTGTTTGCTTATCTGCGGCGCCGATAATGGGAAGTATTAATCCCACCATTCCGTGTTTGGAGCGGGCAAACTCCACTAATTATGCAAATCTGGAGTGAGAGGGGTCCCGTCGGCTTGTTGTGGAATTTAATTATGTAGCCTAATTGCCTCGTTTCTCCGCACATGCTAGAGATGGCCGGCATTCCTCTGTGTGTGTGTGTGTGTGTGTGTGTGTGTGTGTGTGTGTGTGTGTGTCTGTGTGTGTTATCACATTTGTTAATTTAGCTGATAATTGTATCAAGAGTGACTCACAAAGGCAAAAAGGTAGAGAGAAAATAGCTGGAGATAAGAGAGAGCTGCTGCACGCACAATGGGCCGGACGTGCTCAGGGCTTCAGGTGTGCACACGTGAGCGGCAGTGGCGCCCAAATTAGGATCTCTTCACTGACATGACTTTCAGTTGACCAGACTGGATAAAACAGATCACACCCTTTTAATTGAAAAACAAGTCATGTTCCAAGTTATCTTCATTTCAGATGTGATTGATGGATTAAATATTCATCACAATTCCCAGTGAAAGCTGAGCCGAAAAAAAAAAAATCAGATGTTTCCTTTTTTAAAGTTGCAAACTGAACAGGAAGTCAAACCCCATGGCACCTCATTTCAGCTGTTCATTGCTTCCATTTGACAGAAACCAACAGGGGTTGAGTCTTTCTTCTTTCCACACAAACTCTGTGATGTTGGCACAATCTGTCGGTAAACAAATATTCCTAATGATTTTCATATCGTCATCGGAGTAGGAAAACAAAGTCAACGGAACAGAAGGTAGAAGGCAACACTACTTTCCCACAACTCTCTACTGATCAACAGTCAAAATCTCCCTACCGCCTAATAGTCAGACACGTACATAGGGATACAAACAGACACACACACAGAATCTAATCCATGCGGTAACAGAGGAGGCCCACACACATACTGTACACCAATATTGCTGCGCACACACACACACACAGACAGACAGAGAGAGAGAACAAAACAATCCCACTGCGCTAACTAACCTTCCACTGCAAACTGTGCTCTTGGCAAACACTACATGACCTCTCCATTAATTTATTGCAAACGTTCCATCCATTCTCTCTGCCCCCCCCCCCGAACAAACTAATGAAGCACTGTAATAACAAGCCTTCCATTGAAACCTGTTTGACCTGGCAGCTGACCTTAAAAGGTCAGAGGTCGCAGGTCAGCCAGGCACCACCAGCAGACCTGACACCTCTGCCTCCCCTCCGCCACCGCCGCCTCACACACTCAAGTGCCTTATTGACCCGTCAACAGTCAGGGGTCAGGGGTCAACCTCGGCCGCCCTCCTCCTTGCCCGCGTCGCCGTGCTGCTCCCGCTGGGACCGACGCGGACAATTCCGGGACCTTTTGGGAAAGCTGCGGGATCGGCCGCGGTCGTGAGGAGGAGTTGGGCCGAGGCCGGGCTCGCGCTCGCGCTCAGCTGGGCCGGCGAGTGTAATCTGGACGCCGAAGGTCCGGCGGCTGGGGATAAATTGGATTGATATCCCCCTCCCGTT